>NC_071258.1:16767913-17060413 GCF_023375685.1 Ictalurus furcatus
TCGGCATGTGGAGTCATGTGGGCCGGGAATCGAACCACCAACCCTACGATTAGTGGACAACCCACTCTACCACCTCAGCCACAGCCACCATGAAAGTCCTGACCTGATGGCTGGACCCACTCACACTTTACACAAATACATATAGTTCTTTCTGTATTAGCTCTCATTACAAAACCATTAACATGTTTTTATGTTATTGTCTTTTTCTGTTTCTGTTATTGTGTGTATTTATACTCCCAACATATCGTCGTGGGGCTGATGTGGTCTCGCAGACATATCATGACTTTTCTGTGGAAAGGTGATGTTAACCTATGACTTTAGAGAATTTCTTTTGGGTTATTCTGTGCTACGCTAGAATAAAAGAGGGCAAATGAAGGAAATTCTCTTATATCATGTACTCTCATATTATGAACTGCTATTAAGACACCTTAGATATGGGGAATACTGGGTTATAGTTTCTGTTTGTGTGTCTCTGTGGTATCAAATACCTATCATGAATGTATTCACTTTATTACCTCTTTGAATAAGCTGATCAACTGCCATCCTTTATTATAGCTGACACATGTATTTTCCATACCTTGAAAAGACTTATTTTGTAGTATGACTGTGTGTGCTGTATGTTTTGCATGAATCTGTCTAGCACCTGCACAAGTAGAAACCCGCTCCCGCACTGCCGCTTATCTATATGTATAAATACTCCTGTTTTGCATGAATAAACTGGACGTCTCTGTGAACAGCATGTTTGTCATTGTGTTCATTTAGACTCACCAGGCCTGAAACGCTCTGCGGTCAACCACACATGGCACAGAACTAAGAGTTAAAAGAAATAAAAGGCTGTAAGGCTAATGGAGGACTGAAGGACATAATCTGATATTCCTTATCTCTAACAATGACAGACTGCATATATAAAACATAATCCTGCTAAATAGACATTAGGTCTTGATAAAGTGAATTTCTCACTATGTGCAAATACTGACGATGATTTAAAATATCTGTAAAACACTGGATAATGAATCTGTTGCTTTGAACCATGTAGACATTTGAGAACATATGAAAATAATGTTTAACAAACATCTCATCAGCAATCACAAAGCAATGAGATTTAAACTACATAGTATTTAGTATTAGGATAATGAATTTGAATGCATCATTAATTTTGGTTTACTTGCTTATGTTCTGTTTCCAAGTTAGCAATTTGCAATTCTGATATTTATATTCAGCATTCTTGTGAGAATTGAGATCTTGATATCAAAGACTGGTGAACAGCAGCTGCTACTGCTATCAGAACCTATTCTTTATGAGGTGATGTTTCTGATCACATTAATGGAAACCTTGCACTTGAAAACAATGTATATTCCTGATTCCACTACAGGAAAAGAAAAGTGATAAACAATTTTATGTTCCTGATCAGAAAGACACAGAGTCAGGACTGAGTAGCATGTGGAGAGTCTAAGGGAAAAACAACTGAAGGAATGAGAAGTCAAACAGACTCTCTGGTGTCTGCTGTTTTCACTACTAACCCTACTTTTGGCCATTTTCCCCCTGAGCCTCTGTGTCCACTCCAAACACACTTCAATGCCAGCACTGGTAATTAATACATCTAATCACATCCCTGTGCTCCCTTTATTGGGGTGGCTTGACCACAGCATGGGAATCATATTTCATCCCTCCCTGTTTATTTCAACACTTTGTTTCTCTCTCCCATACTCAGCTGCTATAGATCTAACTGCATCCCCCTTTCCACCAATCAATACTTATTTTGATATTTGTGTAGCAGTCATTGTGTAATCAATATGAGGTCAGGGAAAGTAAATTGCAGTCCCTGGCTTAATGATTTTGTCTTTCTTGGCTTGATGAGAAAGATGTTTATTATCAGATTATTAAGGGAGCATTATGTGTGTCAACATTTAAACCCACCATCTACTGGGGGAGACATTTATGGGTTACATTGTTTTCTACCCAGAACTAATGCAATTGTTTTCTACCCAGGTTTTGTATCCAGATCTAATGCAGCTGATTTTGATGTCCTACACCTAGATGTATTGCATCATATTGTAAGTCTATGTATGTCTGTTAGGGTTTTCCATCATCCAGGTTATTGTGAATGTCTAATGGTAGTAAGTTATTGGAGTCTCAGATAAGTCGTGGAAAACATTTTCCTGATTATAACACATGCTCAACACACTTGACTTACTACTACAATGGCGGCTTGTGCTCTCGTAGGCAGCTTTCAAAAACAATATATTTTGGACCACTGTACGAAGACTGTGACCTAAATGAAGATAAAAACAAGAACTTTTTTTCCATTTAAGTCATTTTTGCATCTCTGCTAAATGCATTTAGAAAAATGTACATAAACTATAAATATATTTCAAACTTACGAGAATTCGGACTCCTCTGTAATAGTTATACGTGGAGTCAACTATGATTTCAGAAATGTCTCCCCCCTCCCTCCTCCTTCTCATCCTATTCCAGACGACGTCCAGATATAACATTATGCGTTACTCTGCACATTTATATGTAAACATTTCCACAGCTTAATATCAAAACTTTAGCTAGCATGTTAGCAACACAAAACTCTGTATTTGAACAGTCAACAGCAGTACAAAATATAAAATAATTTTAAAAGATAAAATAATCAAACATACTTACAGGTTCTGATTCAGAAGCAAATTGGGAAGATTGTCTGAGCAAAGTGGGAATCGCTCCACTTTTCAGGAGTAGCCTTTGTGTATAGCCTCATTTGTACTCTCTCAGGTTCAGGAAACTGTCCTCTGTGAAATGCGCTGCACACAAGCAAGTGTGCAGGTTGTACTGATCAGGAACAGCATTATAAATAAACACTAAACAATGATTCTTAATTTCGTCCGTTTTCAGAAGGGAAATCAAAGAGCTTTTACTTTCGCACCGAAAAACACAGCGTGTCCATGACATGACAAATGAGTTCACTGAAGCCTCGACTGAATTCACTGAAGCCTCTCACTATGCTAATAGTGCATGCTGTGACGTAGACATGTTACAGAAGTAAAACTGGACTTTGAACGACGTGTTTCGGGTAGGTCTGGAGCAGTGTTCTCTGTTAGATATAATAAATCCCTTTGAGGGAAAATATGAGTTTTGGGACTTTGCAGAGCTTATACATGCACAAACACATACATTACACTCCCAAACAGAAGGAATGACCACTTTAACGCTACCATACCTGCAATTGCTTCCATCTCAGCCTACATTACCTAACAATGCAACACAGTTGGTACAGGCTAATCTGGATGTGAGGCTACATGTGACATATCAGTTGTGGATTGGTCTGCCCTGCTATTGACTTTATGTAGGGTTTGTAGGGATCAGAAGTCTATTCAGGAAAATTCTCATGCTAAAATAAGAATTGTTACAATCATGGTTTATTTTTTTATTATTCTTCTGGGCATTTCTGCTTTAGACAGGCACGGTGGAGAGAGACATAAAATACTGTATGTTGAAAATTGTTTAATTCACTTACTTACAGTTTCATTGATATTTAGTCCATGAGTCACCAAAGTTTTAATGGCAAAGTATACACACACACACACACACACACACACACACACACACACACAAGCAGACTCATTACACATGCCTAACTGATTTTGTATAAGGCTGAGATTACTATATATATTATATATACATTTTGTGGCCCAGATAAGGTACAGTTATGGTTTATTTGGTTCGTTCTTGGCTAACATGTGGCCATGCTGCGACCTGCTTGTGGCTCAGATTGGGTAAACATGACCAGACCATCAAAGTGCCATAATTCCATGCTGCATTTGGCCCAGATAAGGAAATTGAATGTGGGTCAGATTAGGGTCAATTGTGGTTTATTTGGTTTGTTCTTGGCAGACATGCTGCCACATGTAAGCCAAGAACAAACCAAATAAACCACATTGCTACGGCATTGCTATGGCCCAGATCTGACAAACAGGAGCAGACCGTCCAAATACCATCATTCCATTTTTTTAAAATTAAAAATAAGCAATTTAACCTCAACAGTATTTTCCATGTATAAAAGTGCAGTTATCCATGCAAATTATATGATTTGAAGTTGATCAAGTTGAGGTTTGCATTAGTTAATCTTTTTATGCAGTGTTTTCCATTAATTACCTAGACTGTGGCAGCCCGCCACAGTCTAATTTGTCCTGTAACAATTTCATAATGAACTGACAATATTTTGACACTTCTCATAATAACCTAAAAGATATCTGTTTTGTGCCGTTGCTTTGGCAAAGCATCTCTCACTCCATCTCTGACCCCCAAGTCAGTCAGACAGCTCCACTCCCAAGCTGTACATGTGCATGCTCACATGCTCTGGAACCACCTAGCTACATTATCTGTGCCAAAACTCTGAGTGTGATATTGACACTCACATGCACGGTAAATTACAACCATGAGACAAGAATAGTGGAAAACGTGGAAAGGGGAGAACACGTGGAAAGGGGAGCACTCGCATTCTCATTTTAAACCCTCACATGCGTAATACTGTATGGCGAAAAATCTGTATTCACATGCAAAATCATTCCCCACACTCAGAAGCTGCTTATTTTCTCAACTATTGCTTCTGCTTGCACGAAAACTTTTCTTTTTGTCAGCAGTAGGCTGACACAACTGGCTTGACTGTAACCTCAAATATCATTGGCTAACTAATTTTTCGAGAAATCAGTTCTGATTGGCTGCCTGCCATTGTGACAAACCATTAGAAAAGTTACCTGTTCTTCATTTGAGACATCGCTTCATCCACTGACATTCTTCATGTGAGTTGTTTATTATTATATTTGTTGATAGATATTGTTTGATACCCTTACAACATAGTACATTATGTAATATAATAGATGTAAATACAGGGTGTCTTTACCAGTTTTTAATACACAGGAAGTGTTCTACTAGTTTACTAGCTAGCCTTTGCATTATTGGGATGTTAATATATAGCAATTCATCCATCCATCCAACACTGTGTTACGCCACGGTGAACTCGTGGCCACGATACTCTGATGGCGGCGCCACTTACAAACATGGCGGACAGGGACTACACTTCCCAGCCATGCCCGCGCTCAGGTTCACCTGAGTATTGAACACCAACACCTGTGCGGCTGATAAGTTATAAAAGGCCTCGTTAACCTTCGCGCCCTCGCGAAGTAAACGCTCAGTTCTCGTGACTTAGTGATATTACCAAGCCTTAGCTTTAATCTAGATTTCCCTGGTACTTGGACTTTCCTGCCTGTTATTCACATTTACAATTCCTTGTCTTATCCCAGTTGGACTGTTCACCTGTATTAGTCTGTTTTCTGCTATTCCTCTCACGTCACGTCTGCACACGCCGCCCTGCCCGTCCGCGCTTGTCTCCAGCAGGTATCGTTACACACTGTATGTTGCAAGGGTATCAATTGAAAACTATCAACAAATAAAAAAGTTAATGACTCACATGAAGAGTGTTCATTGAGTGTCCATGCATGATAACGTGCTTGTCAGAGATCCCTTATGTATCATCATTGTAATCAGCTGTTCTCCTTTCCCTTTGACTAGGTTGTCTATTTATACCCTCATGTTTCTATTTTATGTTGCAAAGTGTTCTTCAGTGTTTGCCTCCTGTTCACATCTGAACCTTTTGTTCCTGTGTTTTGTGATTCCTGTTATCAACCTTGTTCTGTTTTCTCATTTTTTCATATTGTGTATTATCCCTGTTTATTGCCGTTTGCTGATCGCCTGACAACTGCCTGCTTTTGGATTTTTACTTTGCATAAAATTTTGGATTTGTCTGCCTGACTCTCACTTTAAATAAAACTTTAACAGCCCTTGCATCCATTGGCACCCACCCTGTTATCCTGACAGAACACTTCGCTGTCATCATGGATGCAGCAGGAAGGCAAGAATGTTGTTACGTGGGGATGACCATGTCAATGTTCAATTGCATGAGATTTCCTCTGTGGCTGGACATTGACACTCTGGCTCCCTTGACACCATTGACAGCCACCTGAATGGCTTTATGTGTCAGTGCCAGTTTTATTTTGAGTGCTTGTTCAACCCCAAGCCTGAAGAGAAAGTGGCTTATATTCTTGCTATCCTGGTACACCGGTGGGCCCCATCAGTGGGTGAAGCTTCTAGTCGCCATGGGAACCATGGGCCTAGGGAGCATGGCTGGGTTCATCTGTTTAATGAGGGTGATCTACAGGAAAGGAAACAGATTTAACTTTTAATTAAATTTAAAAGATTTCATTTTTTGGGGAGGGCCAACCTGACAGCCGAACCTGGTCAGCCATTTACTAGCTACTACGAGAGGAATGCTGGCGACGAGGAGGAAGCAAAGTCCCCAGCAAAGCACTAGCCAGAAGCTGACAGGACAGCCTCACCTGCAGAGTGCCCTTCAAAAGCTGACAGGGCAGCCTCCATCCCTGCAGAGCACCCTCCAGAGGCCGACAGGGAGGTCTCCATCTCTGCAGAGCTAAACAAGAGGTTGACAGGGTGGCCTCTCCAGCCAAACTCCCTCCAGAGTAATAAATTAATAAAATAATAAATTATAGACTTTACAAAAGTTAGATCAGAGAAAGCTCATGTTGTGAAAAACACCAAATTTCAAGCAATTCAGAGTGGTGAGCATAATAAAAATCCTTGAATTATCTCTTTC
The DNA here is from genome assembly GCF_023375685.1 of Ictalurus furcatus. Classification (NCBI taxonomy): domain Eukaryota; kingdom Metazoa; phylum Chordata; class Actinopteri; order Siluriformes; family Ictaluridae; genus Ictalurus; species Ictalurus furcatus. Next base: position 16,774,566 of record NC_071258.1, read on the forward strand.
TAATTTGTACAATTTACACTGTGTTTGATGATACATTGATTATTCTGGCTGCATCACATTTATAGGGAAAATCCTGAAGGCCATGTACAATGTAACAGAAAAATCCTACTTTCTCTCTGCCCAGTCCAACAGCAATACAAAGTACAGGTATATAACTCCACAAACAGATGTTGGAGCCCAGCTGTTAAAACAAGATCATTTAGAAGTTTGAGAAGCGCTATCCCATTTGGACTTCCTTCTCAGATAAATATTTCCCTCCTTCCTTACAATAATCTTTCTATGAATCAATCCTTAGTTGCATGTATGTGCACTTGCATTTGGGGATACCCAATGGATACCCAACTGAAATACACATAAGCACCAACACCAATCACTGTAAACTACAAATGATTCCATGTACTAAAGATACAACTTGCATTATTTTGCACAGGATGTCCCACCAGAATCTGGGTGTTGCCTGCCTCTGTTGTTTAAAAAGGGTCAGTCCATTTCAAGTGGTCCAAAAATTGTCAAGTTGATTGCTTGACTGTTTTTAATGTTTCAACTTTTTTCTGAGTGATTACCCCTATGTATTGACATTGCAAAACCATCAGTTTTTTTTTTTTTTAGTTTTAATTTTACTTGTTTTAACTATGATGGCCATCTTTGTGTCATGGCACACAACAAATTTTGGTTATACAGCGGTTTACAGAAATGTCAATATCTCGGCTCAGCATGGTCCTAGCTCCTTGGGGGAAAAAAAAAACTGATTTCTAGAGCACTTTACACAGTAAATGGTCATATATAAACATTTTGTATAATTTTGTTCCTTGGACATAGAAGTCCAATTATACATATAAGTCCAATTATAATGCTCAATATTGCAAACAGTTCCACTTTTAGGGTGGAACCCATCAACTTATAATGGGAACGGTTCAAGGCGCAGTCTTAATTTTTTTTAAGGGGTACCTACGTAAGTATATTGCTTATGCAGAACATGTCAGGTTTGAGACTTGGAGGAATACATGGCAGTGACCAGCTACATCAGCAAGTGCATTGATGATGTCACTGTCTCCAAGACCATCACCACACACTCCAACCAGAACCTGTGGATGACTGTGGATGTGCGTGCGCTGCTGAGGACCCCAGACTCTGTCTTCAGAACAGGAGACAAGGCGACCCTAAGAACAGCAAGAGCCAAACTGGCCATCAGAGAGGCAAAGCATGCGCACGCCCAGAGAATCTACAGTCACTTTGTGGATAGAAGCGACACACGGCGGATGTGCCAGGGCATTCAGGACTCCGCAATTACAGGACAACATCACTCACATGTGACAGTGATGTGCTGTCTCCCTTTTAAATGCACTAAAAAACTTCTATGCTCGGTTTGTGGCACAGAATGACATGACGGCAAGGAAGACTGTTAGCCAGTAAATACCAGTTTTTGACCGGTATTTATAATACCAGTTATTTTGGCCATCTCAATGTCTGATAAAATAAAAAATTGTCAGATACAATGTCCAGTAAAAATATTAAAGGGGACTTATTATGCAAAATTCACTTTTACATGGTGTTTGAACATAAATGTGTGTTGGCAGTGTGTGTACACAACCATCCTACAATTGTAAAAATCCACCCACTCCCTTTTCATATACCCCATAAATCATAAAACAGTGTTTCAAAATGAGTCATTTTTGTTTGCTCTCCACGTTGGAACAGGCCCCGCCACAACTGGTAACGGACTCTGCCCTTTTAGCATAGATCCTCCCCTGAGCACACAGTCCACCATGTTTTCCGCAGTGGAGCAGCTACAGTGATAAGAAGAATATTTCAGCTTTGTAAGCTTTGTAAGTGTTCTGTTGTTGGCTGTAAAAATTAACATAAGAGTCTTCATTTACTCCCGGTATCAGAACCACTGAAGATGCAGTGGATAAGTTTTATTTTTGAAGTAAATGTGCCCCCAAAAATAGCTAAATTCGTGTATATTGCACACTTAAATAAGGTCTCTGTCTATGCAAATACTTTTCTGACAGCTTGCTTAATCCACAACTATAGTGAGTTGTATCCTGAGTAGGCCACATTGGCAAAAACCTGTGTCATTCCCATCTCTAGAATGGCCGCAGAGAGAGACTTGAGGGGCATTACTTGGCCTGGGCATTGGGGGCTGTAGCCCCTAAGATTATTTCTTTATCCCCAAATAACTCTCCATTTGAAGCTGTTTGTCACTATGTACTGTACCTGAATGTCAGTAAAAGAAGATGGCAGTGTTGTAATTTTGTATCTTTAGTGAACAGAGTGTTGTGTTTTATCTTCACTGAATGGAGGCAAGACCAATCAAACAGTTTTTACAGAAAAATACTCTTGTCTTATTGGCTGACAGGTCTAAACACTAGCTCACACAGTCAGTCAGTATGAGTGGAAAAATGGATATGTGCCAATTTTTATTTATTTTTACCAGTTAATGGGTTGAAACTGATGTACTAACATCCTCTCATGCTGAGCCAGGAAAACAAGATGTGTAAATGTCTATATGAGTTCCAAGTTATGTGAACATAATATGAGCAGATCATATGGACAGCTAACGTACTTTGCATGGCACTGTAGCCAGCTAAACCCAAGTTGTGCAAATTTTTGCAAACAAAAATATATGTAGCAAACTGCTGTTTAATGTTTTGCTGTGCCCTGTTTTTGTTTTGAATGTTTGTTTTATTAAATGCTAATTCCATGATGAATAGTGTAGAAAAGAAAATGTTATAAATAAACTTATCTTTCATTTGACTTCATTGATTTGTTATTATAGTGCATAAACTGTGCATAGTCCAAAACTTCACAGTGCAAAATAAACACCAAAATGACGGTCCTCATTGGACCCCCCTGCAATTTAATGCATCATCCCAACTGCTCAACAGATGATGCCATCGCCACCACCCTACATCTGGCCCTCACAGACCAGGACAAACAGGACACCTATGTTTGAATGATGTTCATAGACTTCAGTTCAGCATTCAACAAAATCATTCCTCAGCACCTGATAGGAAAGCTGAGCCTGCTGGGCTTGAACACCTCCCATTGCAACTGGATCCTGGACTTCCTGACTGGGAGACCTCAGTCAATCTGGATAAGGAACAGCATCTCCAGCACCACTGCACTGAGCATGGAGGTCCCTCAGGGCTGTGTGCTCAGTTCACTGCTGTGCACTCTGCTTACTCAATGCAATGCAATGCACAGCTCGAATCACATCATCAAGTTTTGCTGATGACACAACCATGGTGGGTCTCATAAGCAAGAATAATGAGTCAGCATGCAGAGAGGAGGTACAGTGGCTAATGGACAGGTGCACAGCTCTGTCTCTGAACATGGAAAAAACAAAAGAGATGGTTGTTGACTGCAGGGGAGCATAGAGTGACCACTCCCTGCTGAACATTGAAGGCTCCTCTGTGGAGCCTTAGTGTTCATCTGGCAGAAAACTTCTCCTGGTCCCTAAATACCAGCTCCACATCAAAGAATGTACCTTGAATGACCTTGAATGTATCCAAGTGTGAGTGGGCACAGCAGGCAACATGCTATTTGGGATTCCAGCTGGGCAACTCTGATGTGAAACCAAAAGTGTATAAAGTTGAGGCTGTGCGAAACTGTCCCAGACCCCACACAAAGAAGGAGGTACGCTCTTTCTTAGGGCTGGTTGGGTGGTACTGGCATTTCATTACCATACATCTACAGTATAGTTGTACCCCTGACTAACCTGACTGCAGAGACAGTAAAGAACCCAGGGACCTGGATGGAGGACTGTGAGAAGTCCTTCACACAATTAAAATATCATCTGTGCACAGCTCCTGTCCTATAGAGCCTGGATTTCATGAAGCAGTTCTTGGTTCAGGTGGATGCCTCTGCCAACGGATTCAGAGCAGTGCTAGCCCATGGATGTGAATCCTCTACTTCAGCCACAAGTTCCTGCCTAGAGAGACCCGATACTCAACAATTGAGAAAGAGTGACTAGCCATTAAGTGGACTTTGGGGGGCCTACAGTACTACCTGCTGGGAAGTGAGTTCGACTTGAAACAAATCACCTAGCACGTACATGAATTTATACCATGAAGGACCATGATGCCTGGGTGACTGTCTGGTACCTTTCCCTGCAGCCATTCCAATTCATAGCCTGACATAAAGCTGGTAAAGACAATATCACCGTAGACTTCCTGTCATAATTGCAGCGGTTTTTCAACCCTGGAGAGGAGGGAGGTAATGAAACAGAGGACTCTGTCAGGGGCCGGGACAGCACTCATACTTCCTCACACACAATTCCCCATTATTTCCCCACACAGCTACGCAGCCATTCCCTAGGGTGCCCTTGGGTTTGAGCTATCACCATTTTGTGCATGCGTTCATTCCACGTTACTTCACCCCGCAGTTTGCCATTCCCAATAAACTCATGCACACACTGATAAGGTTAATATATACGTATCTATATTACTTATCTGCATAAGTGTATGCTTTTGTCTTCGTTTGTGTGGTTGTCTGTCTCATTGCATCTTCCGGGTCCCACCCGCTGATGGTATGGCAAGCGGTATGGCAAGTGAGAGGGTCTGAGGGGGGGAATGTTTGAAATGTGAAATGTTTCTTTATTAAATAAGAATCTGTGTAAAGAAATAATTGATATATTGTCGCGACAGACCAACGGCCGGGGCACAAGGTAATAAAATCGCTCCTTCCCCGACTACCGTGCTGGCGCGGAAGAGACAGCCCCGTATCAAGAGCAATAACAACCCGGAAGTGCGTAGCGGTAGGGCGGAGCCTCTGACACACCCCCAGCCGGTGATTGGGGCACCGATCGGGAGAAATCCACCATCCAGCAGACGAGGGGAGGGTATAGAGGCCGTCCTTACGCTTGTTCGGGGAGTTTGATCTCGCATGACATGTGCGCGTCGGTTTTGTTTTCCCACACGCTCATTGTTGCCAGAACGTTTGTTTATCTCGAACTAATCGCTTTTTTTCCCCCCGTGTGTGTGTCTTGTGTTTCAGATGAGTCGGATCCTGACGAAGCCTCCGCCCTCTGACTACGCGCGCTTGCGTGACGACACAGAAGAGCCCTCGGTCATCCGGGAAGCCAGGTGCGACCCCAGAAGAATCCTGCAGCTACAGCCCGCACGCAACCACACACACACACACACACACACACACACACACACACTCCCCCTACACAGCAAGGGAATGAAGAAACAAAATAAAAGCTAACCTCCTTTAACCACCTGACAACGGCCTCTGGTGTGTCTGTGCTCCACCCATAGCGGGCTACTACCCTACTATATATATATATATATATATATATATATATATATATATATATATATATATATTTATATATATATATATATATATTTAAAACTTTAAAACATCCTCAGAGTTGATCATGAATAAGCCCAATGTGCTAATCCACTAAATTGCCATCTTTATGCACCATCATCCATGACCATAAATCAATTCTGTTGAACAGGAATTGTGTTTCAAGGGGTGGCACAATGTTGTGTTTCAGTTAGCAGAACCAGTGTTACCCACACCCTGCAATCAACGCTAGAGGCCAGAAGATAACAGGCACACACACACAGACCATCTCCTTATGTCCTTTCAATACCTATAAGTACCTGTAAAATACCTCTAAGTAGGGGCTTCCCCTTGCACTACATGAGAGACCCGTCCCCTTGTGTGAAAGGCAGGTGCTTTAAATTTTCCCATCCCAAGTTCAGAGTCAATTTGTTATCAAATCAAGCATCAAACCCCTTATTCATTGTTCATCACTGTCGCTGATTTATATGCATAATGTAAAACAGATGCCTTATGCAGTGCATATTTATGGTGAGCCCTCCTCACACAAGATTTATTATAGCTTCTTTCATTGGGTGTGCACATGTGGTGCTATGATGACTTTTATTTCCTTTCAGCTGCCAATGCCCAACTCATTAAAAAGAGGTGTGACTATTAATATGCATTGTAATACTGACAGGTGCTAATTTATAACCCCTCTACCTAGCTTTTTTTCCCCTTCCTCTTGCTCAGGGGGATCTCTTTTTATTGTATATAGAATACAGATGTGACTAGATGTATGTATCTGTGGATGTAGGTGTGTGTGTGTGGGTGGGTGTGGGTGTGTGTGTGTGTGTGTGTGCATGCGTGTGTTGTGGGTGTGTGTGAGTTCTGTTTCTCTGAAGTGAGGCTTGTTGTAGGCCCTTTGTTTGTACTCTATTGATTTATGGGGTTCTTTCCCCTCAAAGCCTCAGGCTTTCTAGGCCCTAACTGCCCACTTCTTTGTTCATAGACCAATGAGAAAGCTTAAGAGCCTGACTAACGCTGCAAGCATCCTGCTCATGATATACTAAAGAGGAGTCTTTGTTCTAAATATGTTATGTGATTAATGATATTCATTAGTTGCTCTGTAACTATTTGACAAATAAAACACATATAAGACACACACACACACACACACACACACAGACACACACACACAGTATAGTATATACATCATACAGTGCATCCGGAACGTATTCACAGCACTTCACTTTTTCCACATTTTGTTATGTTACAGCCTTATTCCAAAATGGATTAAATTCATTATTTTCCTCGATATTCTACAAACAATACCCCATAATGACAGTGTGAATGAAGTTTGTATGAAATCTTTGCAAATTTATTAAAAATAAAAAACAAAAAAAAGCACATGTACATGTATTCACAGCCTTTGCCATGACACTCAAAATTGAGCTCAGGTGCATCCTGTTTCCACTGACCATTCTTGAGATGTTTCTACAACTTGATTGGAGTCCACCTGTGGTAAATTCAGTTGATTGGACATGATTTGGAAAGACACACACCTGTCTATATAAGGTCCCACAGTTAACAATGCATATCAGAGCACAAACCAAGTCATGAAATCCAAGGAATTGTCTGTAGACCTCTGAGACAGGATTGTATCGAGGCACAGATCTGGGGAAGGGTACAGAAACATTTCTGCAGCATTGAAGGTCCCAATGAGCACAGTGGCCTCCATCATCCGTAAATGGAAGAAGTTTGGAACCACCAGGACTCTTCCTAGAGCTGGCCACCTGGCCAAACTGAGCGATCAGGGGAGAAGGGCCTTAGTCAGGGAGGTTACCAAAAACCCGATGGTCACTCTGACAGAGCTCTAGCGTGTCTCTGTGGAGAGAGGAGAACCTTCCAGAAGAACAACCATCTCCGCAGCACTCCACCAATCAGGCCTGTATGGCAGAGTGTCCAGATGGAAGCCACTCCTCAGTAAAAGGCACATGACAGCCCACCTGGAGTTTGCCAAAAGGCACCTGAAGGACTCTCAGACCAAGACCAAGACAAAGATTTAACTCTTTGGCCTGAATGGCAATGTCTGGAGGAATGTTTGGACCATGTCTGGAGGAAACCAGGCACTAGTCATCACCTGGTCAATACCATCCCTACAGTGAAGCATGGTGGTGGAAGCATCATGCTGTGGGGATGTTTTTCAGCGGCAGAAACTGGAAGACTAGTCAGGATCAAGGGAAAGATGAATGCAGCAATGTACAGAGACATCCTTGATGAAAACCTGCTCCAGAGCGCTCTGGACCTCAGACTGGGGCGAAGGTTCATCTTCCAACAAGACAACGACCCTAAGCACACAGCCAAGATAATAAAGGAGTGGCTACAGGACAACTCTGTGAATGTCCTTGAGTGGCCCAGCCAGAGCCCAGACTTGAACCTGATTGAACATCTCTGTAGAGATCTGAAAATGGCTGTGCACCGACACTCCCCATCCAACCTGATGGAGCTTGAGAGGTCCTGCAAAAAAGAATGGGAGAAACTGCACAAAAATAGGTGAGCCAAGCTTGTAGCATCATACTTAAAAAGACTTGAGGCTGTAATTGGTGCCAAAGGTGCTTCAACAAAGTATTGAGCAAAGGCTGTGAATACTTATGTAAATGTGCTTTTTTTGTTTTTTATTTTTAATAAATTTGCAAAGATTTCAAGCAAACGTCTTTCATGTTGTCATTATGGGGTATTGTTTGTAGAATTTTGAGGAAAATAATGAATTTAATCCATTTAGGAATAAGGCTGTAACATAACAAAATGCGGAAAAAGTGAAGCACTGAATACTTTCCGGATGCACTGTATGTGTGTGTATATATATATATATATATATATATATATATATATATATATATATATATATATATATATATATATATATATATATATATTCATATATATATATATATATATATATTCATATATAAGTATTCACAGCCTTTGCTCAATACTTTGTTGAAGCACCTTTGGCACCAATTACAGCCTCAAGTCTTTTTAAGTATGATGCTCTCAGGACCTCTCAAGCTCCATCAGGTTGGATGGGGAGTGTCGGTGCACAGCCATTTTCAGATCTCTACAGAGATGTTCAATCAGGTTCAAGTCTGGGCTCTGGCTGGGCCACTCAAGGACATTCACAGAGTTGTCCTGTAGCCACTCCTTTATTATCTTGGCTGTGTGCTTAGGGTCGTTGTCTTGTTGGAAGATGAACCTTCGCCCCAGTCTGAGGTCCAGAGCGCTCTGGAGCAGGTTTTCATCAAGGATGTCTATATATATATATATATATATATATATATATATATATAAATCTGTTTTAGATAGATAGTTAGATGATGGATAGATTTTTGTTGCTTTTGTGTTTTTGTACTTTTTTAATTACGTTTCATAACTAATGATTTTTTAAAATAACTTTTATGACTTTTATAAAACTATATAACGGACAGGTATGGAACACGAATGATCAAAAATGTTTCTGAACCCTATAACTACTTTGAACAAGAGAACTAGGCTGTAATAACATTGACTATTTTACATGTAAAACATGTTGCATTATATTCGTCTTGCATTCTAAAAACATTCACATAAGAATGTAAATTGGGAGGAAGGGCGCATCTCGTTATCCATGACATTGTTAAATCTCCAGCTCTCAGCCCCTCACTGAACAGACCAGACACAGAGAGAAGTGTGAGTGCAGCGGGAAAGCAAGACCGTAGGACAGTACTGGCGACATTTTGAAAGTTGCTAAGGTTTGTCCAAAAACTCACTAGGCACATTATTTTTGCAAAAAAAAGTCGCTAAGTTGGCAACAATGGTCTGCACTGACAGCTAGATAAAAGGCAGGCTAAGCTCCGCCTCTCCCCAGCAAAAAGAAAATACAGAACTAGAGAGAATGCAGAGTTTTTCAATTTATGCACATCCTATTTGAAAAGCTATAAAATACACGAGGACCCAAATGATGCAATGTCTGTGAATTCTAAAAATAATTTCGCATCCTCTTTCTGATCTCTCAACGCCCCCCCAGTGGGGCGCGCCCCCCTGGTTGAGAACCACTGTCCTAGTAAGAATGCCAGGACTGTAGTTATTGCACACTTCACTGGGTCTAGCTGATGTTCCTCACACCATGAGACAAAAAGTTGCCACTTGAGTGCATACAATTTCCTCGTGGATGGTGCCCTAGCGTTCAACATGGTCTCAACAGCCTCAGTTGTGAGACCAGAATCTATGAGCTGGTGCCCTTCATGGGCCAGACCCACAGTTTCCATAGTTCAGGCCAAGAGTGATAAATCAGCCCTGTGACTTGAGACAGTAGATCCCTGTGGATTGGAATCGCTCAAGGAGTGTCATCTAGCAGGGTTATTATCTCTGATAATATGTATGATAATATATCGTCTATATAGATAGACACTGTCGCTAAAACTTGTGGGAGCAGAGTGATCGGGGAAAAAGCATATAGATGCTACCTCGGCCACATGTGCACCATGGCGCCCAGCCCTAATGGTGTGGGAGGAGTGAGGGTGAACCACAGCGGGCAATGTGTTGTCTCCTCGGAGGCGAACACATCCACTTCCGCTTGGCTGAACCTCCGCTATATGGACACCACCACTTAAGGATGGAGCCTTCAACCCCCGGGCCTCATCCCCTGCTTCGACAGGATGTCTGCCCCCACATTCCAGCTGCCTGGGATATACATTGCACTCATGGACTCACTGACAAGAACCTTCCCTCTGTCCAGATAAGAATTAGTTGCACCTGCCTGAACAGGGGGCGTGAACGTAACCCTTCCTGGTGGTTGATATATGAGACCACTGCTCTGTTGTCTGTCACAACTAACACATGGTGACCTCTTAATTGAGGAAGAAAGAACGTCAGTGCTAGAAATACGGCCCGCATCTCTAGGCGATGTAAATGCCACTTGAGATGAGGGCCGCTCCAAAGACCACGAACTGGACAGCCGTCTAAGACTGCGTCCCAGCCCATGAGGGCGGCGTATGTCATTACAGTCTTGCAATAAGGAGATGCCCCTAGAGTGTGACCCAAGGCTAGAAACCAGGGACACCTCCAAATTCTCAGAACATGTAGGCATCGCCGTGTGACACTGATTACTCTCAGAGGTTTCGTCCTTAGAGGAAACCCCCGACTTTTCATCCACCACTGAAATGGCCTTGTGTGCAATAGGCCCAGTGGTATGACACTGGCTGCTGCTGCCATAAGTCCCAACAGTGTCTTGTAGAGATTGGAGTGGATGCCCAGATCAGCTTTATCTTGCTCAATGTTGATAGGTTTGCCCCTACGCGTGGGATAGAAACACACTCATCATAGTAGAATCTCATATAACCCCTAGAAAACACTCAAATTCTCAGAGCACGTAGGCATCACCGCGTGACACTGATTATTCTCTGAGGTTTCATCCTTGGACGAAACCCCCAACTTCTCAGCCACCACTGAACGGTCTCCTGTGCAATAGGCCCATAAGCGCCAATAGTCTCCCAAGATCCAGCTTTATCTTGCTCAGTGTTGATAGGATTGACCCTACGCATGTTGGGGATAGAAACGCCCTCATCATAGTAGAATCTTTATAACCACTAGAAAAGTTGTCCTCTGCACTGGAGAAAGCATACTTTTCTTGAGGTTCAACCTGAGCCCCAAGCTCCTCATGTGGACTGGAACAACATTTCCAATGTTGAAGTGCCAGTTCCCTTTATCATGCTAGAATTAACCAGTTGTACAGCTAGTTTAGTACACGGATGCCCTGGAGTCACAATGGAGCCAGAGCATCATCCATGCACTTTGTGAAGGTGCGAGGGGATAAAGCTATCCCGAATGGAAAAACCCAATATTGGTATGCATTTCCTCCAAACGTGAACCTCAGAAACTTCCTGTGACTGGGCCATATTCCTATGTGGAAATATGAGTCTTTTAGATCTGTCATCACAAACCAGACCTCAATCTGAATCTGTGGCACGAAAAGTTTGAGCATCAGCATCTTGAACTTGTATGTCGGAAGTGTACGATTCAGGTGATGCAGATCTAAAATTGTCCGCATACTCCCATCTTTTTTGCGGACCAGGAAATAATGGCTGTAAAAACCTCCCTCCCTTAGGGAATGGGATACATGTTCTGTCTTTAATTTATTTATTCATTTTCATATGGTTCATTTACATGTGATTCATTTACATGCGATTCATTTTCATGAGATTCATATTCATGAGATTCATATTCAAGTGATACATTTTCATGTGATTCATTTACTAATTTGCTTCTCTTTAAATCCAGTTTTAGACTGTGATATTACAAAGGTCTTTCCAGATTATTACTTGCTACACTGTACAAGATAACCCCAGTAAAATTGCCTGAATTCTATAATATAATTTGTTCACCACGTTAGGTTTAAATCCTCTAAAAACAGATTTGCAATTAAATAACATTACATCCTTCAAAGCATTGGCATGTTCTGCTTACTCTCACAATCCTCCAAACACCCACACACCCAAAGTCTCCAGAAACAAATGAGACAGCAGTGTATCCTACAGAAACCGAACGTTGTCCACAATGTGAAAACAACTCTGAGAGTAAGCTGAACTAACCAACAAAATTACCAAGACTGAAAAACAGTCTGCACACAATAATAAATATAATGTCCTTACCTTTTAAAGACTTGTAACAAATAATATAACAGTGTAGCACATAAAGTCGACGTGATAACAGTAATAAAATTAAACAAACAGAAACTCTAACCCGGTCAGAGCATCAAAACAGAGAAGCACATTAAACAGAAGTAAATTTTAAGAGGAGTAAGTCCACAAAATCTAGGTGAAGTAATGCAATGACAATATCTTCAATAAGAATCCGAATTCTGTAGAGCTGGAAGACCGAGTGCAAAAAATAAAAATAAAAGAAGAGCGAAAAAGACTCCGCTGTGTAGGTGATGCAGTTCACCCTGATAACAAGAGTTTAACATAGTCTCCTGCTTCCGCCGCTGAAATAAAATCCTTCTGAACACCGTTATATGTAATGCGAAGCCAAGCCGGGTGAAGTATTCCATAGCGAGCGCCCTCAATACCATGAAGTTGACGCCGAACCTCGTTAAATGCGGCCCGGGCCCGGGCTGTCTTGGTTGTGTAATCAGGGAAAACGGAGATGGTCAAATCCCTCACTTTAATCCGCTGGATCTCTCTTGCGCGGCGTAAAATGTCAACACAGTCACTGTGATAGTGGAATCTGCACACAATAGCTCGTGGTCATTCACCAGGCTTGGGCTTCGGCTGAAGGGTCCGGTGGGACCGGTCCAAAACCGGCTCCTTCTCCAGACCGAATGCCTCTTTTAACAAGGCCGCTACAGCAGCAGTTGTACAGGTGTCAGCGCCCTCTGGAACTCCCACTATCCTAACGTTATTGCGCCGTGACTTCGACTCCAAATCCTCACATTTATTCCCTAATTGAGTCACGGTCGCAGTGAGAGACTCGATGGTAGTCTTCATATGAACTATGTCATCGGTGCAACCGGAGAGCGCGTGCTCCATTTCCCCAACAGTACCTTTCAGTGTTGATATGGTAGCCTTGGTAGCAACTTTATCACTAGCCAACTGTTTCTTCACGGCCTGCAGGTCAAGCTGGATAGTAGACAGCGCACCCCCGAGAGTTTCCTGGAGCTTCTGGAGCTCCTTTTTAAAAATATCGGCGATGTCCTTCCTCAGTAAAGCCAGCAGCTCAAGCCTGAGTGTGGCGAAGTCAGGGTAACCACTCGGCGATGTGGATTCAGGGGGAGAAGGGGACTCACTCACGGCACGCACACTTGGCCTCAGTCGTGTCTGAATGCTACCATGGGTTTTCGTGTTCTTTCCAGACATTTTAACGTACCACAAAGTTAAAATTGCAAACAAGGAAACAGAGTAGAATAAGTCAAAATATATTGTATGACTGAAAAGTACTAATTAATTACAATTTTAATCAAAATCAGCAGGAGCCTCCAACTTCGCGTCCTACTCCATCGAATTCCGAATCGGGATACATGTTCTATGGTCCCTTTGTCCAAGAGGGATCTTATTTTCTGCGCTAACGTCAGGCTCTGCTCTGTACTGACTACTGTGGTGAACACACCTCTGAACTGGGAGGGTCTAGCTCTGAACTGGACCTGGTGACCCTTTTCTATGGTAGACAGAACCCATGGAGACACATTTGGCGGTAGTTTCCACACTGCCAGATTGTCTTTTAACAATGTTAACTTCAGATTTTTGTTACCCTGTGACAGCTCACTGACCAGAGAAGCCTGAAAACTTGGGTCAGCCTTGGCTAGGGGCTTGGCTAGTGCCTACAGTAGCACTGGGGACTATCTGCTCTAACAACCTCACATCCCCTGATACGTCCCTCTGTGCCCCAGCAGGACCACTCCTTCTTTGTCTGCTTGGCCTTTATGATTATTCTCAGATCAGGCCTATTAGCAGGCTGCAACTGTGGCCACCTGGTCCCACTGGCTCTCTGCGGGGAGGAGGCGGGCCACCACACTTGCCTTCTGTCTGTGCCTCCACTGCATTAGCGCTGGCCTGGGCTCCACTCATGGATGCCCAAGCAAACTCGACACGACAGGGAAGGAACTGGCTGAACGCCGGGTTTGCAGTTTTGCTTTGCGAAACCTGTCTGCGATGGCATTAACCGCACTGCCGAACAGGCCAGAAGGTTTAACAGTGGCATCCAGCAAGGAGACCTTATCCTTGTCCCCCATTCCTGAGAGGTTGAGCCATAGGTGCCTCTCCACCACAACCAAGCTACCCACTGAAAGGCTGATATGATATACGCGCCACAGCTCTGACACTGCCTCAGGCCCAATTCCCTCCCCAGTGTCGAGCTCACTCAACAGGTCTGCTTGGTAGGCCTGCAACACTGCCATTGTATCCAGTGACCCAGAAGCAAGACCTGCTGCTGCATAGACATTCTATATTTAGTTTTTCAACTGCCCTAGTAATCACTTCTAGCAGCTCTTTATAGGTTTGAGAGCTGCTCTCTATTTTTGGTGCAATGGCACCCCCTACTGGCTCTTCAGAGTCAGAGAGGGTGTTTTGGCTTTCCATAGCGGAAGGAGGAGTCGTGATGTGAGCTCCAAAGTCCGGCAGAGAGCTGGACCTGGAAGACAGAGCAAGAGATAGAACAGCGCTCCTCTTCCAGATCCATATGAGATCTCCAGGACCTAACATCTGCAAGGCTCTTAAACCCAACTCCCTTCGGCCGAGAAGAGAGCAAGCCATGAGCAGAGCTGCTTAATTGTAAGGCATTCACAATGCGCACAGTCAGACCCCTCGAAGGCTGCGGTGGCGGGCTCCACGCCTAAACACTTCACACAGAAAGTGAAACCCCCACCCCCCCCCCGATGAACTGGGAGCAAGGTATAATACACTTCCTGAATTCTCTCTTGCTCATTCTTTTTTTTTTTTTATAGGGACAGAAAAGTAAGAGATTTTTCTTTCTTTTTTGAAAAGATAGAGAGGAAATGAACGATATACAAACGACTGACATGCAGTCTTGCTGAAGATAATAAGGCTGACGGCGCAGTTCACAGATGCCGTTAATATATCAATTGCCACGTCACCTGATCATGGCAGGCACGATGTTACACAAGCTTTAGATACCGGCCACACACAAGGGCGCTTCCCACAGCGTTGAGCTCACGCAACGTGGAGTTCCCTTTGAAAGGGAACAGCTGCATTCCAAAATTTGTTGTGTGCCATGACACAAAGATGGCCATCATAGATAAAAGTAAAATTTAAAAAAGACAAAAACTTCACAATGCCAATATATAGAGGTCACTCAAAAAAAGGGGAAATTAAAAATGGTCAAGCAACCTGTATTGGACCACTTGAGATGGAATTACATAATATGGCCTAAAACATCATCAGATTGTCACACAAGTAGAAGTAGACAATGAGAACCTATATTAAAATATACATATACTAAATATAGTGTAAAATATTATACTTGATTTAATTTTTGAGGAAATGAGCCAAAATTACATATCTGTGAGTGGAAAAAGCATGTGAACCTTTGCTTTCAGCATCTGGTGTGACCCTTCTGTGCAGCAATAACTGCAGCAAAACATTTCTGGTAATTGTTGATCAGTCGTACACATGAACTGCTTGCTACAGGTTCTTCCAAAAACTTGTCTATTGGCTTAAGGTCATGTCTTTGACTTGGCCATTCCAAAGCATTAACTTTATTTTACTTTAACTATTATTTGGTAGAACAACTTGTGTGCTTAGGGTTGTTGTCTTGCTGCATGCCCCACTTTCTCTTGAGATTCAGTTCACAGACAGATGTCCTGACATTTTCTTTTAGAATTTGCTGGTATACTTTACACAACCCTCACCAGGACAAGCAGTATAGAAAATGGATGGGTGGATGGATGGTATACTTCAGAATTAATTGTTCAATGATACCAAGCCGTCCTGGCTCAGATACAGAAAAACAGGCCAAATTATGATACTACTACCACCATGTTTCACATATGGATTTCACTTAAGATTTTTATGCTTGAATGCAGTGTTTTCCTTTCTCTAAACACAATGGTTCTCATTTAAGCCAAAAAGTTGTATTTTGGTCTCATCTGTCAACAAAATATTTTTCCAATAGCCTTCTGGCTTGTCCTTAGTTATCTTTGAACTGCAGACAAGTAGCAATGGTCTTTATGGAGAGCAGTGACTTTCTCCTTGCAAACCTGCCATGTACACTATTGTTGTTCAGTGCTTTTCTGATGGTGGACTCATGAACATTAACATTAACCAATGTGAGAGAGGCCTTTAGTTGCTTAGAATTTACCCTGGGTTCCTTCGTGACCTCATATACTATTACATTTCTTGCTCTTGGAATGATCTTTGACCACTCCTGGGGAGGGTAACAATGGCCTTGAATTTCCTCCATTTGTACATAGTCTCTCTTACTGTGGATTGGTGGGGGCCAAACTGCTTAGAGATGGTTTTGTAACCTTTTCCAGCCTGATGACATCAATAACTCTTTTACTGACGTCCTCAGCAATCTCCGTTGTTCATGCCATGATACACTTCCACAAATATGTTTTGTGAAGATCAGACTTTGATAGATCCCTGTTCTTTGAATAAAGTGTTGCACTCACTCACACCTGATTGTCATCCCATTGATTGAAAACACCTGACTGTAATATAACCTTCAAATTAACTGCTAATCCTAGAGGTTCACATTCTTTTGCCACATATAGATTCCTCAATAAATAAATGACCAAGTATAATATTTTTTTCTCATTTGCTTTTTTGCTCATTTGGTTTCTGTCTGGTAAAAATATTAACGTGAAGCAGACGTTAGACATAGTACATTTGCAACTGCACACCTAAATAAGGTTTCTGTTTGTGTGTGTATGTGTGCTCTGATTTACTCAGCCTTGCATAGCTCCTCCTTCAGGAGGAGAAGGTCACCAGGCTGATGCGCATTTCAAGCTGCAGAGAAACACTGACAGATTCGATTTCACTTTGGCAGCAGAACGCTTCTTTGCCATGAAACAAAGAGAAAACAAATTAGCATGAGAAATGATAAAATTTTTGGTTATTTTAATATTTCTTTTTAAACGAAAATATATGTGCCAAATAGCAGTTTAAAATTGTCCTGCACCTTGTTTTTATTTTGAATGTCTATTTTATTAGATGCTAATTCCACAACTGCCATTTGTTATGTTGAATAGTGTGGAAAAGAAAATGTAATAAATAAACTTTTGTATTTCATTTGACTTAATTGTTTTGTTATTATTATACTGGCTGTAACGCATCTGGTTTGGGTCAGGAATGAGGAGGGTGGATGCATTCTGATTACAACTAAAAAGGTATTTTTATTGTCTTTATTTTTTACTTTCACTTTTCATCTGACTCATTCATCAACTCATCATGTATGTACATGCACACACATCTTTGTGCTGGTCATCTCTCTCTCTATCCCTCTCTCTTGCTCGTTACAGGAGGCACTGAAAGCACAAACAGACACACACAAGTAAACCGTGTGTGACGTCTATATTCTATATATACATCTAACAGATGACGCTCGACCACTCTCGTGCCACCAAAATCGCATATACTATGCATACTCCAATACGTCACGGTGCAAAATAAATACCAAAATGAGATGACTGGATTTTTTCTAGTTTGTCCAGTAAATTTTATCAATCCTTGGCACATTGGCCGGCACCAGAATTTCCTAGCAGATATATATAGATATATATATGCTTGATCGGATTGACATCAAGCACCCTGAACTCTTTATCATGTTCCTCAAACCATTCCTAAACAATTTTTGCAGTGTGGCAGGACACATTATCCTCTGGAAAGAGTCCACTGCCATTATGGAATACTTTTGCCATTAAGGGGTATACTTAGTTTTCACCAGTGTTTAGGTAGGTGGTACATGTTATAATAACTTCCACATGAATGCCAGGACCCAAGGTTTCCCAGCAGAACATTGCCCAGAGTATCACACTGCCTCCAGTGGCATGCCTTCGTCCCATAATGCATCCTGGTGCCATCTCTCCCCCAGGTAAGTGATGCACACGCACCCAGCCATCCACATGATGTAAAACGTGATTCTTCAGACCAGGCCACCTTCTTTCATTGCTCCATGGTCCAGCTCTAATGCTCTAGTGCCAATTGTAGGCACTGTCTTTGGTGAACAGGGGTCAGCATGGGCACAGTGAGCCTTGGGTGCCCATGACCCTGTTGCTGGTTCACTGATTGTCCTTCCTTGGATTACTTTTGGTATGTACTAACCACTGCATACTGGGAACACAACACTTGCCATTTTGGAGATGCTCAACCCCAGTTGTCTAGGCATCACTATTTGGCCCTTGTCACTCAGATCCTTAGGTTTGCCCATTTTCCTGCTTCCACCCATCAGTGGCTTCAACGTTAAGGCTGATCCGGGATGTTTTGGATTACATAGCTTTATTAATTTGATGGTTTATGATCATTATTAATTAATTCACTATTAATTATTTCTTATTAATCAGTCCCTCCAGGATTTTAATCTAAAAATTAATGCAAAATCAAGCAAACCCTGAAATATTTGGAGGAGCTTGTAGTTTTTCAAAATTACCACAGATTTTCTGCAGATTTGGGCTAAGACACATCATGTGATGTCATCTTCAATTCAAGTGCGTCGAATATGAGTATTATTTACCAACAAACATCACTGTAAAAGACCATGCAAGCAATTTCTTGTGATTGCAATTTTGCCAATTCCAGTGGTTTTCTGCAAAAAAAAAAAAAAAGTACAAAAAACTCTACAAGGTGAATCACAAAATTTTAAAAGAAATCACGAAAAATCAAGCATTTTTGGGTGCAAATCATGTCACAGCTTTGAACAACAGTAAACCCTTTAAGGCTCAGTTGAATGTATTCTCCTTAAATATAGCTCAATTTCATGCAAAGGGCTTATATTTTTTCCTTGCCATATTCGAGTTGAAGGTCGTGGCTCAGGCCACTAATTGTGGTCAGGCAGAGCACTGTTGAATGCTGATGCAAGCTAATGATATTTTAACCAGCAGATTGTCTATTGAGTGATCGGGGTGTTCCCTCTGCTAAGACTAATAAGAAAAGGTGGGCTGTTATGCTCTGCTGGTGAGCTATTTCCTCACTGAGGGAGATGGACACAAAAAAGAAAGGTTGTTAAAAAAAGAGGTCTCAATCCCAATGTCTGTAGTGGGTGTTTTATGCCATGCTATTGTGGCCTAAGCTCTTCGAATGAGGGAATATTGGGGTGCTTGTCTATGCCCATCATGGGGTCCTTTATGCAAAGTGTGTGACAGCTAGCTTTTAGAGAAACATCCTACATATGTTTTTTTTTCGCCTTTTCTATTTCACTTTTCCACATTTCCTTATTGGCAGGCAGCAGCAGATCAGGGGCCACTAATATTTAAGTAAATACTGTAAAGTAATTAAATTATTTAGGTAACATGGCATGATCATATTCTATGATTATATACTATGTTTTGCATTTCAATAATATATGTGAAATGATCAAATAATATGAGTCTGCTGCATCATGCACAGTATTTCTCCATTGCATACAGTATATATCAAGATACATGATATATTACAATTAAATAATAAAAACCTAATATCAGTATAACTATGACATTCTGCTCTGTATTTTCCATGGTTACTAAGTGCTGACGTCATACACACCAGTGATAAGTCAGGAGGAAAATAATTGAAACATCATGCAGTGACCTGCCATCATTCTCTTGCACTATGCCAACTCTCTTCAACACATGAAACCCCCCAGCCCCCCCCCGGGATCAAGTTCTACAGCAGTGTAACACAATGTTGTGTACACATGCTCAACTTACTGGGGTAGGCTGAAAACACTTAGTGCCTTGTGACTTGGGTGAGAGTGTATCGGTGAAGCAATAATGTCTACTCATATTCTTTTCCTCACTCTGTGAAAGGTCTGAACGAACACACAGGATTATTTTCACGCTGAAGGCTCTCACTTGCCTGTTCAAGGTTTCCTGAAGATGATAAAGCAAGATTTTATTTTATTTAAATATTAATTTTGTTAAATAAAAAAAAAACACACACACAATAGACTACAGTTCCAGTTATTGGTTTTCACAATCATTTCCCCTCATGTTCTCCACCTAGACTTTTCTGTCTGCTTTATATAGTACACATTTTAAGCAAATTTATGTTACATGATCGCTAGAATTTGAGGTCAGGAGGTGGTGACAGGTCCCTGAGTGTGCAAGGCCCAACAAAAATTTAGACCAGTTGTATGATGTTACATGGTCAAACTGGCAAATACAAAAGGGGCAAAAACAAAAGATGCCAATTAAAGATGTTTTCAAAAGTGTCTTCTTTCTCCTTTTCTCTCTTGCTCACATTCACTTTTCTTTTTCGCTCTGCTCTCTCACAGCCTTTGCCCATTCCTTATATTCACTCCATCCTTATTACTCTCTTTCTTGCTTTCCACCCTCCCCCCCATCCACCCCACTCAGCCAAGACTAAATGGTTTAAAGGGGGTGGGGAAGAAAAAGGAATGAAAAGAGAGCATTTTTGCTAATTAGTTGAGAACTAGGCAGGCGCGGGATATGTCGCAGCTCTTTTTCATCTACTGTCCACGAGCTGTTGCCTACCCTGTGAAGTCGAGCCTGTGTGGTTTAAGAGCTGGATAAAAGGAGACGACCAGACACACACACATGCGCATGCCTCAGTAAATCTCTAAATACTGCCTC
Organism: Ictalurus furcatus; assembly: GCF_023375685.1. NCBI lineage: Eukaryota > Metazoa > Chordata > Actinopteri > Siluriformes > Ictaluridae > Ictalurus > Ictalurus furcatus. The sequence continues at coordinate 16,795,120 of NC_071258.1, forward strand.
AGGGGTGGGGGTGGGGTGGGGTGGGGTCCGGGGGGAATGGGATTTCCTCTACTTTAAAATTAATACAAATGCTCAGGAAAGGATTGTGTGTAAGCCCAAGGTAAACTGAGCTTTTTCTTCTTGTAATCACACTCAAATGATCACAGACATACTATCATTTAAGACTTGGAATAGGAGTCTCTCATTAAAATACAACAGATTAAGAAGAAAAAGCACTTCTCATGTGTCTCTTCATTTTGAAATATAATTTTGAATGTACATTTTTGTAATTTTTTTTAAACAATGAATCATGTGAAAAGTCATTCATAAAACAATATGCCAACAATACCGAAATTTGTACACATGTAATATATGTGTCAAAATTCAATATAAACAATACGTTCAATAAATGAATAATAATTTGTCTGAAATTAAAATATACAGTTTATGTTGTACTATTTGGATAGTATCATTCAAAGGAAACTCACTACAGTGAAATGTAGCATATATGCTGACATTACAACACTTCAATCAAAAAACTGCACATACCTGTGTCAAAAACTAACATGCTTAATTAACTGGTAAGACTAAATCATGAAAATAATTCTTATTTAATTGTTTGTCTTATTTGTATTTCTACATTTATGTTTTTTTAATTCTGCTTTTGCCTATTCTTTTGTTTTTAAAAATATATGTCCAGTGCTGAAATTTCCCATGATGAGAAACCTTGTTTTATGTTCTGATCTCAAATATGATTATTTGGGATCAGATTTGAGTTTTTGTACAAACAAAAAGCTCAGCATCAAGTGTTCATTTAGGATTGTGTTCCAAGCCCATGTATTTAAGTTACTCAAATATTCCCATATGTGTAAAAACAAACAAACAAAAACAAACAAACAAATATCCAAATTTCACTCATTATTTTTAATTCTACTTTGAACATTTGTGTTAAATAAAGCATAAGGCTGCACTAAACTAAGAATGTAATCAGTCTAAAATTAGCTTGTACTGAGCAATAATATGGCTTGTTTTCAACATTTGATCTTTAAAATGTTCCTAGTTACAAAGTAATCCTATATACTGCACAATAAATATATTTTGATAAGAAAAAAGCAAATAAAGAACTAATGTTTGGACAGTGAAATTGATTTATATTTCAGATACTATCAAGTCAACTATGCCAATATGTTAATAGGTATATTGAGCAATATACTTGATTCGCAATAAATATAACTAACTTCTAATTAAGAACAGAACATCTGAAAGATCAAAAGTATAGGCATGGATATAGGAAATAAATTGGAGTTAAACTAGGAGTCCAGGAAAACAACTAAGAAGGAGAGAGTGACAGACTGAGCAACTGTGGTTTTCCCTTGAGTTAAGTGAGAGCAGAAAATATGAGTGCCGAGGAAGAGTAGATCCTGAACGCCATGGTTCAGTGATCAGCAGTCAAAAGGGTCAGCATGTCTCCAGTTGCTAATAACAACACAACTTTCTGTCTTTTGACAAATTACACCTTTTTGTATTATATTGCCCTAGAGTAATCATAAAAAAGGTGCATCAAAATTCCTTTTTTTTTTTTTTTTTTTTTTTTTTTTTAAAGTTCAGAAGCAGTTGTATGTATTTGTTATTATATTATTATGAATACAAAGTAGAAAGAAAAACAATGCCATCAAATGATTTTGAGCTTCCACAGCTTTTCATTCCTTTGTAGTCACAACTGTGTGTATATCAGGGAGCTGTGTGTGTATATGACATGCTTCCTATTAAACCAAGGGCACTGAAGATATTCCTCACTATCACCAAAGCCTCATAAATGTCACAGACCAAAATGGAAGCAATGCCATATGTCAGTTATATGATGCTATAACAGATTTTAAGAAGTGGGGTAATAGAGCCATTCACCAGATGTTGAAAAATGACAAAAGCAAAAATAAATAAATAAATAATTTTTTTTTAAAATTTTTTTAAAAAAATAGAAATAAATAAACCCTAAAAACCTGCTCACTTTTAATTTAGCAGTGACTTCCATTTAAATTTGTCAGATATGTTTTTCTGTTGTAATTTATTTATATATAGGCCACAGAAACTCCAAATACTTTACATCTCATGGATATTAAACAATTGCAAGCACAACACAGGTTTATAAAAATAGTTAAATATAGATGGGCAACAATTATTGGCACCCCTATGAATTCATATGAGAAAAATACATTTGAAGTATATTCCCATTTTACATATTGTTTAGAACATCTGGGTGACTAGGAACAGGAAATTGTTCAACCAAGACTTCCTGTTTCACAGGGGTATAAATATGAGGTAACACATACAACAAATTCTCTTGTCATTCATAACAACGGGTAAGACCGAGGAATATATCTGTGATGTGTTGCAAAAGGTTGTTTTGCTTCACAAAATGGGAACTGTCTATAAAAATATAGCAAAAGCATTGAAAATGCCCATTTCCACCATCAGGGCAATAATTAAGAAGTTTCAGTAAACTGGAAATGTTTGGAATGGAATGTCTGGAAGAGGATGTATGTCTATATTGTCTCAAGTCACTGTGAAGGGGATGGTTCGAGTAGCCAAAGAAATCTCCAAGGATCACAGCTGGAGAACTGCAGAAGTTAGTTGCGTCTTAGGGTCAGAAAGTCTCCAAAATTACAATCAGAAGTCACCTACATCACCACAAGTTGTTTGGATGGGTTTCATCAAAAAAGCCTCTATTCTCATCCAAAAACAATCTCAATCGTCTTCAGTTTGCCAGACACTACTGGACCATCAAATGGGATCGGATTCTATGGTCAGATGAAATCAAAATAGAGCTTTTTGGCAGTAAACATCAGACGAGATTTTGGAGCACACAGAGAGGTGGCCATATGGAAAAGTACCTCATGCCCACAGTTAAATATGGAGGTGTCTCTTTAATGTTTTGGGGATGTTTTTCTGCCAGGGGACCTGGACATTTTGTTAGGATACATGGCATCATGGACTCTATCAAATATTAACAGATATTAAATGAAAACTTGACTGACTGTGCCAGAAAGCTTAATATGGACTGTGGTTGGACAGCAGGACAATGATCCAAAACATATATCAAAATTCAATACAAAAATGGTTTACTAACCAGAAAATCAAGGTCCTCCCATGGCCATCCCAGGCCCCTGACTTGAAACCCATAGAAAACCTGTAGGGTGAACTGAATCCACCAGTGTGGACCTAGAAATTTGTAAGATCTGGAGAGATTCTGTGTGGAGGAATGGTCTCAGATCCCTTGCCATGTATTCTCCAACCTCATCAGGCATTATAGCAAAAGACTCAGAGCTATTATCTTGGTAAAGTGAGGTAGCACAAATTCTTGACTCAAAGGCTGCAAATAATTGTTGCACACCTACAGTACAGTGCAAACGTTTTAGGCACCTTATTTTTTTAGTATAAACTTTGTTATAGATTTTAAATTTTATTACTTCTACATTATCAAGGTAGGTGAGCAGGCACCTTAGGCATCTTTCACCTGGTGATTTTCAGAGTCAGTAGAAAGGTCTCTTTAGTGTCCTAAGTTATTGTAACTGTGACCTTAATTGCCTACCACCTGTAAACTGTTAGTGTCTTAAGGACTGTTCCATGGGTGCATGTGCAACAATTGTTTATGGTTCATTGAACAAGCATGAAAAATATCATTTACGCCTTTCCAATAAAGATCTGTAAAGCTTAAATGTATTTTACAAAATAAAAGGAAATTTTACACACACACACACACAGATATATATATATTCCAAAGCAGCCACTTATGTCATCTTTCTGCAACTGTCACTCACTAATAGCCTATGAAAGCTCACATTCAAATGAGAGAATAAAGATTGACAGAGTTAAAGGAAATCAGTGATGATGATGATGTTGTTGTTGTTTTAAGGAAAATCAACAACAACAACAACAACAACAATAATCATCACCATCATCATTATTATTATTATTATTATTATTATTATTATTATATTGTTGTTTAGCTTTAGAATATATTAAAATATGGACCTCCTATGGACATCCTGTAAATCTGAGACCATTTAAATAGTGATACAAAAAGTTTCATGTTAAAAATGTTAAATATAGCTTTTTTGTTTGTTTTGTTTACAAATTTGGCAGATACACATTTATTAAAAAGCTTCTAAATTTAAGATGTCTCCATTACTCCCTTTTCTTGAACAAGCAGTAAAAGAGACAACAGATATTTGAAGACTTTGAATAACCACTGATACACTGAAGTGGTCTTGAAATCCAGATTTGTTTTATGACAGCAGGCCATTTTTATCCTACACAAATCCAGTACTTTATTCCTCCATACAAGTCCAATGTAAATGTGTTCATTTAAAAAAATTGAAGAGAATGGTGTCCCAGGGAAACAAAGAGAGGCTGAACGTGCAGTATAACTGCTCCCCCTGGTGTGCAGCAGCAGCACGTGAACCTGGGCACATCTCACAGACGGGATGCTGGTGAAGCCAGCTGGTTTTTAGATGATTGGATGAAAGTGGGGAGACACTAATACTTTCCAGCGAACCCAATTAAATCATCATATATATATATATATATATATATATATATATATATATATATATATATATATATATATATATTATATATATATATATATATATATATATTATATATATATATATATATATATATATATATATATATATATATATATATATATATTATATATATATATATATATATATATATATTATATATATATATATATATATATATATATATATATATATGAGACCATATATATGAACCCACTATTTAAATGAGACCATTTAAATATTGATACGAAAAGTTTCATGTGAAAAATGCAAAATATACATTTTTTGTTTGTTTTGTTTACACACTTGACAGATACATATTTGTTTAATTTGCATATGGATTATAAAAAAATTAGCTTTCAAATTTGTTACAAAACAGCTTCTAAATTTAAGATGTCTCCATTACTCATAGTATGTTACCCTCAGATTACAGACTTTGAATTTAAATATATACAGTATATGTATAATTTTTTTTAATGATCTACAATGCGAACAGTCTAGTGTGTCTATTGTGTAATGAATGCATACAAAATTCAAACTTTTTGGACTACCAACTAATTAACTATTTTTCATATAATAAATATAACCTGATTTCCCCTTTAGGATCCATATAAGGAGAAGCTCTCAGTCTTGTCAGTTAGCCTGTTAGTCTGTAATGATTCATAAACCACACTCAGGGACTGAAGTGAACCAGAAGTACTAAAATGTTTTGGAGTTACTAAGTCCCTAAAGTGTTAATGCATATGCTTGTGCTCTCTCTCTCTCTCTCTCTATGTCTGTCTCACAATCTCTGTCTCTCACATACACACACACACACACACACACACACACACACACACACACTTGCACCCATCCATCCAGAGCTTCCCAGTCTGGCTGTGCATACAGATAATTGATTTAAGCCCATAATTCTCAACAGGCTAATGACCCACAAATGCTCCTCAACATCATTAAAATGTTAAATCATCACTTTAGGGAAGGCATAGAAGAACTGAGAAAAAGCAGCTCATGATATGGAAAGAGCCTGTGTATGTGTGTGTGCTGTAATTTTTCAAGGGTGACTAGAAGTTCTGGGACTGGTCCCTAAGACTTGCCATGCAAGAGATTAGAGGTGTGCCAAGCCAGGTCTTAACATGCAAGCTTGGAAGCCAGGCAGCAACCTGACCCCTTACCTGGTGTATGCCTTGGGGTCAAAGGGTGGAGAAAGCATGCAACTCAAAACAGTGCCTCCATAAAAGCCCATAATGCTCCAATTAACCATTCGCAAACTATTTCGCAACAACAGACCTGCTCTTCATCACACTGAGGCCTGTTCCCCAGCACTTACACACAAGGACAAATACGCAATGTAATAAACACACACACACACACACACACACACAAACACACACATATCATATCATATACCACAGCGCTGTTGAATTCTTGATTCTGATGCACAGCTAAAGTAGTTCCAGTCAGGTGTTGACCACATTACAGTTCCATATCACTTTGCCAAGTTAACTGAAATAACAGAAAATTTAGCCTACTGTACACCATAGCACACACATTTAACAACAAACAAAATGACAGACAATTTCGATTTCCCAGAAATAAGTAAGTCATATTTGTTGATGGGCCACTGAATTAATAGAAAAATAATGCGCACCCGGGGTGGAAATGTGGCCACAAGGTGAAGCAGAGGCTTGAGCCACTGATGTGCAGTTATTGAAGAAAGAGAGCGAGAGCACGAAAAAAAAGAGAGAACGAGAGAGCACATGTGATTGCAGTAATGAGACAGAAAAGCCTGTGAACAAGGATAAATATGTATTATTTAGTTATTCATTGTATTTTCTGCAGTAATAAAAAAGGAAAAACCCTGTGAACAAGTAGGCCTATTGAAATTTATTTATTTATTTGTTAAATTTTTTCTAATATCAGCACCACATTACCACCTCGGGTGCACATTACTTTCTAATAATTCAACAGGCCATTGTCAATTATTCCTTACATATCATATCATATTATAACACATTAAATAGACTTCAGCAATTTAATTAGAGCATTTTTATGCTATGAGATTTTAACTCGCCATCCACTTATGATTGTGTAATTACAGGTACATTACACACTGTCTGGTACATTACATTATAAGTGGCTGGCAAGTGAAAATCTCATAGCATAAAAATGCTCTAATTTCCTAATATTCGCCAGCTAAGGCCAATTACAAACATTGAATGACATGCACTACCTAATACAGCAAAAATAAAGAAACAAAGAAACAAAAAAATCAGTGGACTGTTGTGATATCTGTGTGCCAAAAAATGGCATTTTGTAAGTGTTGGGAAACTTTCTATTCTCTATTCCCTCAGATATGTATAAGTATGTTTAGGTTATAGTTTAATTCCTGTGTCATGAACTTTTCTAGATCTGTCTGCTGTGTACGTGCCAGTTAAAATGTCACCATAGGAACTTCCTCTTTTCTGTGTTAGGCGAACCATACCATCAGATGATATATGTTCAAGAAAGCTGTTCATTCTTGTATCGCCTAAGATGCTTTTCACATACGTGGCCAGTCAGTTCAACTACCATATTATTTCCACACAGTAGTGCGCCTACCCTGGCTATTTGTACCTCTGTATATGTCTATATAAACCTCTGTGAAATCTGCATTAAACCAGACGTCTATTTGAACTGCTCTGGTTGCCAGTGTGTTCATTTAGACTCTCCGGTGCCGTATACGCTCCGTGATAACCCACATGGGCTAGTTTTTCTTTTGAGTAAATGAACCAAGAGGCTGAAAAGGCTGACAGAGGAAAAGGGGAAAATAAAAGCTGTTATTTGCTTTATCCTAACAGTAAGATTCTGAGTAACACTATGTAGTGATTGTCTACTAATCCATGTTTCCCAACATATAAATCAATGTTCTGGAATCGCTACATTAATTTTTACAATGTATTACAGTGCAACAATGCTGTACTTACACTGAGGGAAATAAGTATTGAACGCGTCAACATTTTTTCAGTAAATATATTTCCAATGAGACTATTCATATGAAATATGAATTTCACCAGACATCAGTATTAACTCAAGAAATATAGAAATATAAAAAATTCACAACATTAAAGTACATAAATAAAGTTATGTGTAATGAAGTATAAGGACACAGGAAAAACAATATTGAACACGCTAAGAAAAAGCAGTTCTCCAAGGCAAGGTAAGGCAAGGAACCAGGTGAAATCCATAAATAATTATATCTGTGAAAATTAATAACCACTGGGTTAGTAAATTGATGGTCTATAAAAAGGCTCATTACCAATGTGTCACACAAGAAACATCTCATGATGGGTAAACGCAAAGAGCTCTTCCAAGACCTTTGCAACCTTGTTGCTGCAAAGCATATTGATGGAATCGGTTACAGACATATTTCAAAACTTCTGAATCCTCCAGTAAGCACCACTGGGGCCATTATGCGCAAGTGGAAGCAACATCACTCCATCATCAACCGGCTACGCACAGGAGCTCCTCTGAAGATTTCTGACCAGGGAGTCAGAAGAATAGTCAAAAGAGTAGCCCAAGAGCTAAGGACTACTCAAACAGAGCTCCAGAAACACTTGGAGGCAGCAGGTACCATTGTCACAGAGAAAACAATAGGCAATGCACTCCACTGCTCACTGCGCCCTGCAAAACTCCATTACTAAAGAAAAGGCATGTCGAAGCTCGTTTACAGTTTGCTACAACTCATTTGGACAAGCCTAGGAAATACTGGGAGAGTCTGGTCAGACAAGAGTAAAATTTAACTTTTTGGCTGTAATACTACACACCGTGTTTGGAGAAGAAATGACACTGCACATCACCTGAAAAACACTATAGCAACAGTGAAGTTTGGAGGTGGAAGCATCATGATTTTGGGCTGTTTTTCATCACATGGTACTGGCAAACTTCATATAATTGAAGGAACGATGAATGGAGCCCTTTACTGGGAGATTCTTGAGAAGAATCTGCTGCCATCCACCAGGATGATGAAGATGAGACGTGGGTGGACCTTCCAGCGGGACAATGCTACAGCAAAGGGAACTCTTAAATGGTTTCAGAGAAAAAAATCAAGGCGTTAGAATGGCCCAGTTGATCACCTACCTTGAATCCAATTGAACAAGATTTAAAGACAATATGTTTAGAAGAATGGGCCAAAATCACACATGAATAATGCCGCCGATTAATTTCTTCATGCATGAAGAAATTATTTGACAGCAATATTCAGGTGTGATTTTGGTGTGACTCAGGTGTTACTTCCTGTAGGAAGCGTCTTGAAGCATCTTGAAATCATTACAAACAAAGGCTTCTCCACTAAGTATTCAATAAATTTCAGTTAGCGTGTTCAATACTTTTTTCCCATGTCATTCCTCTTTATTACACATAACTTCATTTATAGACTTTAATGTTGTGAATTCTTTATATTTCCGAATTTCTGGAGTTAATACTGATGTCTGGTGAAAATTTCATGTGAATAACCTCATAGGAAATATATTTACTGAAATAAATGTTGACGCGTTCAATATTTATTTCCCCCAATATTACTGTATATAAAGTTACCAGTGCCATCTGAGGGACAGTAGACAGTAGACAAACACAACACTGTCTTTAGAGATCTCATTCAAAATGTACATTTGAAAAATATATCATTTTTGACCTCACATGGAAAGAAAAAGTTCAATATAAGAAATAAAGTTATGAGGGAACAACAAACATTTGTGAACATTTGAGTAAGGAATGGATTACATATTGTATCATTTTTAATACTTTGTGATTAATGCTTTTCTCAGGTCTTCACTGGGAGCACATAAATTGTAATGTAGCAAAGTGAGCTAATCTGCCTGGCCCTCTCCAGGCTGGGAAGGTTAACTGCAGAGGATTGCCCTTGTGCACTGTGTTTGGATAGGTGCTTCTTGTAGCAAACAGACAATCCTTTGTGCTGCTTCACTTTAATCTATGACTTCATTAGGGAAGGAAATGGGAGTAAATACAAAAAGCTATTGTCTTACTTTGGGGGATGGTAGAAGGGGGTGTGCAGCGCTTGCTTGAGATGTTGTGTAACCATTCTCTCTGTAATATTCATTACACACATGGGTCTTGGCCTATTGGTCTCAATTATGCAGAGGAAGGGAATGAGTGAGTATGTAGTTGAACACTCAGATATACAATTCATTGTAATATAACTCTTATGAAACATACACATTGTGACCCAAGCTGGTCTCAACAATAACTGTACACACACACACACACACACACACAGCAGATGGGAATCTGGCTTCAGGAGAATCGAGACATGAGAGTGAAGATTTTCCTAAACTGAAATGCTGTGGCATTGTAACCAACATTGATAATGTGCAAAGGCAGCAAAAAAAACATCTTTCATCTGTGAAAAAATAAACAGAAACAAATCTGTAGATCGCTTGAAAATAGAACACAACTTATTATGACATGAAACTACACTAATTAACTACATGTTAAGACAGTCAACCATTGTGAAGATGTTTGTTTTTTGGTGTGTGAGATTGTGTGTTGAAAATGACAGATTCTGTGTTATTGTATTCATCACAGGAATGAGATATGCTGCTTCATCTTGAACCCAGGTTTTATATCAAATAAAAAGAACAGACTTTCAAGGAGAGGTGTGACAGAGTCTGAGATTCAAGATTTTCCCTTCATTTTAATCAGATTCAAATGAACTAGTAACTTGCTATTTGAGTAGTCTTCTTATTGGATACTTTATTACTCTTACTCCAGTAATTATTTACATTATTACTTTTACTGTTTACTTAAGTAATTATTTTTATAAGTAGTTTTACTTGCACTTGAGTAAAATATTTGGCTACTCCACCCACCTCTACAGAGACTTATGCCAGTGTAACCGTGCAATTGTTACAAATGCTCAGATTCAAAATCTTTTAACTACTGGCTCTCTTTGCCTTCTTTTGGGGGTTTTGCTTTGGCCCCTCCCATGTCCACCCATTCACTCTTGCCTTGCTTACTTCCTTTCTTTAGTGAAATGAATTCCAAGGTGCGCTTGCCAAATGACCCGTGACCATGGGCAGACAGGGTTTCCATTGCTGACTTTTACTGCCTCCTTTTCCCGTCTCATCTCTCCTCAGAAGGTTTCAGCTTGACTCCAATAGAAAATCAGATAATAATGAAAAAAATGAAAAGCTGGAGAAAGAACGAGATCACATGCCAAAACTGTTGTCCTGATGCTCTCCTAGGTCTGAGCTGACAAAAACATTAGGATAAAAAGATATGTAGGTATGTTTCTTCTGGGCTCTCTGTAAATTTGCAGTGATGTGTTATGTGTAAATTGTATACAACTTTCTCTTCAAATAACTCAAAGTGGAGCCTTTGATTCAGAAGCCAATTTTAATCTCTAATAGGATTTTTTTCCAGCTAGAACTTTGTTCTAAAAATGTTCAGAGAACCATGCAATGTTTTAGTAATGTTTTCAGTGGGATTTTTTATATTTTTGTTCCCAGAATATTATCCTAAATGGTAGGATAGCATTCTCTAAAAACATTCTAAAAATGTTTAGTGATTGTCATGCAATGGAGGTTGATACAGATGCAAGTGCAGTTAAGAGCTTTTATTGAAGAGAATATAATCCAAAGGACAGGCAAAAGCAACAACTAGGACAGGCAGGTGTCAAACAATGAGGCAAACAGACTAGAGCAGGTAAGGCAGATAATCAGGCTACGTTCACATTGCAAGCCTTAATGCTCAAATCAGAATGATCAGATTCCAGTGTGAACTGATCATGGTCCTGAACTGACCCGCCTGCGCAAAAGAACAATAACATTATATGTCACACGCAAAGTGCTGTCATACGGATATAAACATGGAGGCCACTGAAGTCAGCGTTTATGCATTAGGTGCTCACATTTATAAGGTGATGTGCAGCAGAAGCCAGCAAATTCATGAGCAATCGTTAAGGAGGAAGTAGATGAGGAAAAAAAAAGTTTAAAAAAATAATAATGGCATTTTGTGGATCAATCGCTGCTACATCAGTACAGAGGTGTGTGGATGCGGAGTCAAAGCCAGGAGTGGGCGGACTGTGACATGAATGGCTTCAGTGAAATAAATTTTATCCATAATTTCAGGATGTCAAGGGCTACTTTTAATTACATTTGTCAGCACCTTTCCAGAACACTCTCGTGGCAAGACACTCAGCTCAGTCCACCCATTTCCCTGAGAAAGCATGTAGGAGTTGGCTTGTATTTGTTGGCAACAGGGGCAGGTTACCGCACATTGTCTAACTTGTTTGGCTTAGCAAAGTCTTTAGTTTGCTCAATTGTCCACGAGTTTTGCAAGGCCTTGCACCATGTCCTCATGCCTTAATACATCAATACATCAAGCTACCTCAAGGAGATGTCCTGGCATTTGGCACTCAGTTCTTCAAAGTTTTCAATACAAATGATAAAAAAGTGTCTCTTCTGTTCTGAAAAAAGTGTAATTCCACAAAATATTACAAATCAAGTAATTCCCTGGTTAACAATCTCAATTGTGCAGGGTCATGTAAACAACTAGTCAACATATCACAAAGTTTATGTTAAAAAAAAGAACAAAAGAAGTTCTCCATGTAAAGGCGTTTGTATATATTCATAAAAAAAAAAAAACTCCTTATTTCTCATTTCTGCTCTGGAATATTACAAACTCAATCAAAATGAAATGATTCCCTTTAATGTTCCTTAAATAACACTAAATCTGTAACCAAGGTGAAAGAACAGTGTCAAAAACAACTGAATTTATGAAGAACCTTTAAGGTTGATAATTGTGCAAAACTAACAGTGTACACTGTACCAAAAACATGTACTGCATACGGAACCCCCCCCCCCCCCCAAAAAAAAACAACCATAAAAACACCACCACCACACATTTAGCACCTCATTCTCTGGAGGTCAGCAGGATGGTGGATGTGCTGAGTACTGGCTGAAACGTAGAGGTTGAGCAATATCTTGCAGGAATGATAGAGGCTGGTCGGTTGTCTCCTTAAATGATGGAGACTGCGGTGAGGCCATGTGGAATGGACGGGTCTGGTAAAGTTGTGGAAGGATTGTTGAGGTGGTGGGTATCTTGGGTTTTAAAGGTGTGGAGGCTGGACTGGTGCCTGATAGAAAGGTGGATGTAGGGAGTGCTTTGTCCTTTCAAGAAACTGTGTGAACATTGACAGCATCTTGAGCTCATGTTCATGTTGTGCTGCTTGCATCCTCAAGTGAAGCTCTGTGTCATCTGTGTTGAGGAAACTGCTAATCTTTTCAGCAAATACTTCAAGTGTTGTTTCCATTTTGTTTTTTTCTGTTCTTGACAGATGTAGCTTCAAGGTTTTTTTAAGTTATCGTAGCATAAATAAAAAAGAATAAATAAATATTATTAGGCTAGTAGTGGAGGGTAGAGCTTAGTAGAAAGAGACAGGTTTGCAGTAATAGTGCAGTGCAGAATACAGTAGTGTACAAAACAGAAATGGATGGAGTGGCTAAAGATCCAGCTAATTAATGAGGAGTGTTAATGATTTAATAGAAGCCTGGTCAAAGCAATTATGGGTCCCTTACATCCACAGGTCTTGCTGACTGGTGTGTTTTTTTTTCCACAGGTTTCTGTAGGTGCAGATGATGAGCTGTCTCCAGAAGAAGAAGTAGATGGGATTGACATACAGGTTGTGTCATCTGGTGCAAACAAATATAAGCTATAAATGTCATTGATTAGACCATAGCATATCATTCAGTTGCAGTAGCCTACACAGTGTTTTAATATATTCAGAAACACTGTGATAAATAAATTAAGGATTTGTTGTTTAGTCATTGATGAAACTTTACACTGGAAAACTCAACTCAGAATTTTTTAGTCTGAGCAACCAGCCTTTTACAAACTTAACAAAACACTGTCTAGGATTTGGAAGGCCTGTAACTGACTGCATAAATCAAATTACGTATCATGTTATGACATTTGTGCAAAATTTTGCAAAACAGTTTAAAATAAAAGGTCCCATTATGTAAACATCAGTTAATGCATTACTTAACATTAACTGAACAATGAGCAATAATTTGTTATGAGTATTTATTAATCTTTGTTAACATTAGTCAATATAAATACAACTATTCCTTGTTATTTCATGTTATCTTAGTTGTATTAGTAAGTGTTGAAATTAACATTAACCAAGATTAATAAATGCTATAAAAAAAAACAACAGGTATTTCTCATTGTTAGTTTATATTAATGCATGTAGTTAACTAATGTTAACAAATGAAACTGTGTGTTACCCAAAATTTATACATCAATTGCATGTTACAAAAGCCTATGCAACTTTCATGTCAGAATCATTGAAGTTTAGAGTGAAGGTAACACTATCTTGGAATATTTAACCTACCTGTTTCGACATTAAGTTCATTGCTGTCGGCTGAAGTAGTTCCGCTCACAGGAGCTCCAGGCTCCTCTTCGCCTGCATCACCTGAGCTATCAAGCAGCTCTAACGGCTGATAGCTGGGTTTATTACCCAAAATGCAGTCAAACTCATCGGAAAAAGGGTAGGTGATCCGACCAAGAACACTCATTGGTTTGAGTCTTTAGCTTGTTTAAACTTTGCTTTAAGGCTCTTAACCTTTTGCTGACACTGCAGACACATTCTGTAGTGGTCCCGTTGGGCCATTTGTAACACTACACTCTCAAACACAGACCTATTGCAATAACACCCCTTAAGTTTAGCTTGTGTGGAACCGTCACCCCAAATACTTACTAGGTCTATCACCTCACTATCCCTCCACTGACTGACTTCACTGCTTTCCTCCATGATGCGATCAAAAAATTAACTGGTAGTAAGTGCCAGTGCAGAATGATGACATGTCAATCTAGAATGACGTAAAAGTCGCATGAATTCTGATATGACTGTTCAGACTGTGGTCGCATTGTATCAGATTTAGGAGCACATATGGAAGTGGCCCAAATCGGAATTTAAAAGATCAGATCTCATGTGGTTTGTGCTGTTCACACTGTCATGAGAAAAACAGATCGGAGTCACATATAAGCAAAAAAAATAAATAAATAAATAAAAAAACGGTTTGGGCCACATTTACCTGCAGTCTGAACCTAGACTCAGAGTGAAGGGCAAAACAGAATCAGAACCAGAATCACAACACAATAGAACAGCTTGTTAACGACAGAGAGTAGATCAAAGGCGCGTTTACTTCGCAAAGATCTAGTAAGTGAACAGTCTCTTTTAAAAAGTGTGGTGTGATTGGGAAAAGGTGTGTGATTAGTCTTCTGGGGAAAGTGAACATATGTGTAGTTTGGGAGTTGTAGTTGTCGGCCATATTTGTAGTTTGCGGTGCATTCTGCACCGAACTGGAGTAGATAGTTTGCCATGACATGACACATTGACCTCTGGCTGGAGCTCTGGAGAGGAGACCACCTCATGGGTCTCAAGCTGGAGCTCTGCAGGGGAGACCACCTTGTGGGTCTCAGACTGGAGCTCTGGAGCCGAGCTCACCACGTTGACTTCTGACTTGAGCTCTGCTGTGGAGATCACCTTGTGGGTCTCAGGCTGCAGCTCAGGAGCCGAGGTCACCACGTTGACCTCTGGCTGGAGCTCTGCAGGTGAGACCACCTCGTGGGTCTCAGGCTGGAGCTCTGGAGGTGAGGTTGCCACGTTGACCTCTGGTACAAGAGCTCTGCAGGAGAGACCACCTTATTGATCTCAGGCTGGAGCTCTGGAGCTGAGGTTGCCACATTGACCTCTGGCAGGGGTTCTGCATGGGGGACCACCTTGTGGGTCTCAGACTGGAGCCCTGGAGCTGAGGTCACCATGTTGACCTCCGGCTGGAGCTCTGCAGTGAAGACCACCTCGTGGTCTTGTGAAGCCGTTTGTGGCCATTCAATTCAATTAAATTTTATTTGTATAGCGCGTTTTACAATAGACATTGTCTCAAAGCAGCTTTACAGAAATATCAACACGGTATACAGATATTAAAGGTGCGAATTTATCCCAACTGAGCAAGCCACTGAGTGGCGATGGTGGCAAGGAAAAACTCCCTAAGATGTTTTAAGAGGAAGAAACCTTGAGAGGAACCAGACTCAGAAGGGAACCCATCCTCATCTGGGTAACAACAGATAATGTGAAAAAGTTCATTATTGACTTATATGAAGTCTGTATGGCCTTAGGAGCAGCCGTAGTCCCAGCAGTCTGGAATTGGAGAAGATTTGAGCTCCATCCAGAGGCAGAAAGGATCTGGATTTCTAGTATCTCCATAAAATCGCCATGCCAGCTGCCTTTGAAAAACATTCCTGAGAGTAGAAATATGACCCGTGTATCCTGAGTTTGATACATGTGGGACACAGTAGTTTGGCTTCTTTACTGCAGCCCTCGGTCTCGCATGCCTGTGTCACCCCCATCACCACCCTGTCAACTTGGCACTGGGGCTGAGCTGTGGAAGCCACCCATTCGGCCTGGGACTGGAGCTGAGCTGTGGAGGCTGTGCTGTCGGTCAGCTCCCTCTCGTAATACATACGTAAAAAGGTTTCCAAGTGGGTTCGTCCGTCAGGCTGGCCCACCCTAAAATTTTTCCAGGTTGGGTTTAAACTCTGGACATCCAAACACCTTAACTAAAAGTTAAACAAACTAGGCTACACTGCTAAGGCCGCTGGATCTCTTAGTAATCAGGAGCTCTGCCCACCCGCAGGTTTGGCCAGTGAGCCAGAACAGCATGAATCCCAGCCACTACATTTCTGTGGGCTTGGGGTCCATCAGGCTTGCAAAATAAAACTGGCATTGCAGGAGATAACATTCTGGATATACCTGAAAGCCGTCGAAGGAAGCATGGAATCAAAGGCTGGTATAAAGATTCCGGCATGATGCTCTCTTCACTTTCCTGCTGCATCCGTGGTGTAGGTAAAGTAATCGGTCATTTAATGGAGGTTGAGATGGATACAAGTGCAGTTAAGAGCTTTTATTGAAGAGAATATAATCCAAAGGGCAAGGCAAAAATCGACAATGAGGACAGGCAGAGGTCAAAGAATCAGGCAAACAGACTAGAGTAGATAAGTCAGCATCAGATTCAAGTGCAAAACAGAAACAGAATCACAACACAATAGAACAGCTTGGTAATGACAGAGACTAGATCAACTGAACGCTTACTTCACAAAGGTCTAGTGAGTGAACAGTCTCTTTTAAAGTGCGGTGTGATTGGGAACAGGTGTGTGTGATTAGACTTCTGGGGAAGGTGAACAGGTTTGTGTGTAGTTTAGGAGTTGTAGTGATCGTGGGCCATGTTTGTAGTTTGTGGTGCATTCTGGGAAATAGAGTCGCTAGTTTGCCATGACATGACAGTGATAACATTGTTACAACATTATGCCCTAACATTCTTCAAGTTTTCAGCAGGAAGTTCTTTTTGTTGCCAGAATGTATATGTATCCCTTAAAAGATAGGAAAATGTTAACTAAAAACATTCTAAAAATGTTTAGTGACAACACTGTTAGAACACTGTTCACCATAACATTCTTAAAAAATGTTTTCAGAGGGAAGTTTTATTTTTGTTCCCAGAATGTTCTCCGAAATGGTAGGATAACATTCTCTAAAAAATTCCAGAAATATTTTGTGATGACCTATAAATGTTTTGTGATAACATTTTTGGAACATTATAAACATTTTTAAAAAGGTTTTCAGCAAGAAAACGTCTGGGTTACCCTGTTCCCTGAGAAGGGAACTTGACATTGCGTTTAGCATAACACTATGGGATCGCCTCTCGCACACATGACCGGCACCGGAAGCTTGTGTAAAATCTTGCCTATTTATAGGCCTGCCATGATCAGGTGATGTGGCAATTAAGCGCATCGCGTGATATAAAAATGGCACCTGTGAACTGCGTCATCAGCCTCTGTTATCTGAAGCGAAGATGCAATTCACAGGCGTGCCCTGGTATGACGAAGCTACGCAACGTCTCATTCCCTTCTCAGGGAACAGGGTTACATGTGAAACCCAGACGTTCCCTTTCAAAGGCAACTTCGACGTTGCATTTAGCATAACACTATGTGAACGAGAATACCCACTCCGTCATACCGAGGGTACGGCCTGTTCAAAAAGACCCAAGCCCGAGGGTCACTGCAAGACACTCGAGCCTGGGGTGGAAGTAATATCCAGGCTATAATAACGAATGAATGTGTGTGGCGTAGACCAACCAGCAGCAGCACACACATCCTGCCCTAGTGGAATGAGCCATTATGCCCAGAGGTGTAGCGATACCGCACGCCTCATAAGCAATAGAGATTGCTTCCACTATCCAATTAGAGATGTGCTGCTTTGACACAGCATCACCTCTACTGTTGCCACCAAAGCAGACCAGCAGCTGCGCCGACTTATGCCACTGGCCGGACCGGTGGAGGTAAGTACAGATAGCCCTTACTGGACACAGCAGGTGCATTCTCTCTTGTTCCAGTGTGAAGGCCTTGGCTAATCCAGGGGCAAAGTCAAGCCAAGAAGGGGCAACAGAAAGAGCTCGTAGATCTCCTACTTGTTTGAGCAATGTCAGGGCCAGCAGAAGAGCTACCTTTAGAGTCAGAAGCTTCTCAGAGGCTGACACTAAGGGCTCAAATGGGGCACCTGACAGACCTTCCAGGACCACAGAAAGGTCCCAGGAAGGCATGTGTGGCCTGCAGATGGGCCTCAGTCGCCTGACACCATGCATAAACCTCGAAGTTAGAGGATGTTGCCCCACAGAGGTTCCATCTACAGGGGCATGGCTGGCCGAAATGGCAGCCACATAAATCCTGATTGTAGAAGGAGCCCACCCCACTGAGAAACGTTCTTGTAAGAACTCCAGAACTATAGCTATTGCGCAGTTCACTGGGTCTACAGAGGATCTCTGCCGATGGGAATCTCCCAAGGAGTGCCATCTAGCAGGGATATTATCTCTGAGAACCATATTCGAGCTGGCCAGTAAGGTGCTACTAGCAGCAGACATAGACTGTCTTGGCGAACTCTCGTTAGAACTTGTGGGAGCAGAGTGATCGGGGAAAAGCGTACAGATTTGACCTCGGCCACATGTGCACCATGGCGTCCAGCCCTAATTGTGCGGGAGGAGTGAGGGTGAACCACAGTGGGCCGTGTGTTGTCTCCTCTGAGACAAACACATGCAGTCCCGCTTGGCCAAACCTTGCCATATGGACTCCACCACTTGTGGATGGAGCCAACATTTCCTGGGCCTCAGCCCCTGCTCAAGAGGATGTCTGCCCCATATTCCCCGAATGTACATTGCACTCACTAACAAACTTTCCTCCTGCCAAGAGAAGAATTAGTTGCTCCTGCCTGAACAGGGTCGTGGACATAATCCTCCCGGGTGGTCAATATATGAGACCACCGGTGTGTTGTCTGTAAACACATGGTGACCTCTCAACTGAGGAAGAAGGAATATCAGTGCTAGAAATATGGCCCACATTTCTAGGCAATTTATATGCCGCTCCAGAGACCTGCTGTCCAGCTTTATCTTGCTCAGTGTTGATAGGATTGACCTTACGCATGTTGGGGATAGAAATGCCCTCATCGTAGTAGAATCCCTATAACCCCTAGAAAAGTTTTCCCCTGCACTGGGGAAAGCATACTTTTCTGAGGTTCAACCTGAGCCCCAAGCTCTTCATGTGGGCGAGAACAACATCTCGATGTTCAACCGCCAATTCTCTGGATCGTGCTAGAATTAACCAGTCATCCAGGTAGTTTAGTACACCGATGCCCTGGAGTCACAATGGAGCCAGAGTGACATCTATGCACTTTGTGAAGGTGCGAGGGGATAAAACTAGCGATATTTCTATGTGGAAATATGCACCTTTTACATCTATCGTCACAAACCAGAAACTGAATCTGTGGAACGATAAGTTTGGGCGTCAGCATCCTGAACCTGTATATCCGAAGAATACAGTTCAGATGACGCAGATCTAAAATTGGCCGCATACTCCTATTTTTTTGCAGACCAGAAAATAACGGCTGTAAAAACCTCCCTCCATCCGGGAACGGGGTAAATGTTCTATGGCCCCTTTGTCCAAGAGGGATCTTACTTCCTGCACTAACGTCGGGCTCTGGTCTGTGCTGACTACTGTGGTGAGCACACCTCTGAACCGGGGGGGTCGAGCTCTAAACTGGACCCGGTAACCCTTTTCTATGGTAGACAGAACCCATGGAGACCCATTTGGCAGTAGTTTTCATTCTGCCAGACGGTCTTTTAGTGACATTAACTATTCCACATTCTATTGGAGAGAAAGCATCAGATTTTCGTTGCCCTGTGACAAAGAACACTGAAAACTTGGGACAGCCTGGGAGGCCCTACAGTAGCACTGTGGGCTAACTGCCCTAACAACCTTATGTCCCCTGATACGTCCCTTGATGGTCCCTCAGGACTGCTCTTCTTTGTCTGCTTGGCCTTTATGACCATTCTCAGATCAGGCCTAGTAGCAGGCCATGACTGTGGCCGCCCGGTTCCCCTGGCCGTCTGCGGGGTTTGTCGGGCTACCATACTCGCCTTTTGTGTCTCCCTCGCACTAGCGCTGGCACGGGCTCCACTCGTGGATGCCAGGGTGAACTCGAAACAACAGGGAAGGAACTGGCTGAATGCCGCCATATGTCGAGCTCACTCAACAGGTCTCATTTTTTTCACTCGCTCATTCCTTTTTTTCTCCTCTTTTTTAAAGGGTTAGTAAAGCCAGAGCTTTTGAGAAAAGGTAGAGAGGAAATGAAGCATCTTTTTGTTTCTTTACACAAACAACCAACATGCAGTCTCGCTGAAGATAATAAGGCTGACGGCACGGTTCACAGGTGCCATATATCACGCGACGCGCTTAAGTGCCATGTCACCTGATCATGGTAGGCCTATAAATAGGCATGATTTTACACAAGCTTCAGATGCCGGTCGCGCGTGAGGGGCTCTCCAATAGTGTTATGCTAAACGCAACGTAGAGTTCCCTTTGAAGATATTGGCATGATGTGACTGATCTCGTTTTTTTTTTCATTAATTTAAATTGTGAAAATTACTACAAAATGTAAATTTTGTGTCATTTGCTAGAGTGTATCATCTTTATTAATAGGCACTGTTTCAAAGAGGATCAAATGTTTGCTTGTCCAAATGTCAAAAAAAGACAATTCCATGGAGTGTACTTATTTTTTCACATGACTGTATGTAAAATAATATATAATGCAATATTTTAAGAAAAAAAGGAAAGCAAAAGCATACCATGAGGTCATAGGGAAGGAGAATAATTCTTTGATGGCTGGACAGAACCCTTTGTTTTGCACAGGGAAATGTCTGGATAGTAGCAAATGAAAATAACACCAGGGTAAATACCCCCACACATTCATAAACCCACTGTCATCAAGACAAGCAAACAGTAACTACCTAATTGTTAATCTAAAAGATTATGACTTATAACACTATGACTATGATTATATTCATTACAATTGCAGTATGAAAAAACAGTACCATACCATCAGGTCCTACTGGGCCAGAAGAACAGGTTGGTGACTCTGGTTTTGGTTCTGAATATTGTGGATCATGATCCACTTCACTAACACTGTCTTCATCTTAACCTGCACCATCCAAGTTTGCAGCTGAAACACAAACACGTTACAAAGATCTATGCATATTTTCACACAAAATGTTTGACAACTATTCCTGCATGAATTTTTGTTTTCAAAATGCCCGAATGCTTTAACCATATACTGAGAGCTCTGGTGGACATGAAAATTCACTGCATAGCATAACAGACCCATTAGACCTAATCACTATAGGGGAAAGAATAAATGACAAGAAGTATTTTCTTTTCATCTCTCACTTATCAGTGTTTTAAATTGTAAACCTGAGTGTCACATACAGAATATACAGTTATTTACACCTGTTATCCTTATCTTGCATTGCCTAAATTTTGCTAACCAGCCGAAAAGGGCTGGAAGCTGCACTGCTCTCTTCTGATGGTAGCTTGACTCTCCCTCATCCTCTCCCTCATCTCACACTGACTGCTATCATTGTCAGCAAAAGTCAGGCTGGGCTTCTTTTTGGTCAGAATCCACAGAATGCCTCTACCAAAATCTTGAGTTAAAACAAAAATGCTAATTTTAAGAATAAGCTTCACTGATAATTTAGCAATTTGCTGCATTTCATTCAAGTCTGAGCTCCATCTCAAAGTCTCTGTGCACTTAGAAACTGGCACTTATAAGGGACAGAGCATTAGTCTTATTTACAACAATTAATGACTGTGGCTGTGTGGCATGACCAAACAATATAGGTTTTATGTGTCAGCCACTATATTTTACTTCCCTGAACTGTGCAATTGTGACCTAATGTGTGAAACCTAACTAAATAACCAGCTAGCTAGTTACCATCCAAAATTGCTTAGCCTCAGTAACTAGCTAATATACTCACTAGTGTGTTGTTGTAGTTAACCAGCTTCCTAACGTTAAATAAACAGTAGTTAAGTGAGAGCAACACTAAATTCCTTTGAGACGTTAGTTAAAGTGTTGAATAGGTACTTACCATTGAAGCTTAAGCTGATGAGGATGATAAAAACGCACTGTTTAACCAGCAGCTATTAACGAGATGCAATAGAAAAAAGGGTTACGCAGGTTGAATTTAAAATTTACCGGCTCAGCCAAAGGAGTGAGTGCTCTGACGTAGAATGATTGACAGCAATGATTGACTGGATAGGGACACGTCAGGAACCAATCAGATTTCAGCTTGGACCAGTGCTCTTCTGGCCCCACCCCTGGATCTGCCAGTGAAACAAAAAGAGGGGATTTCATACTAAACAAGCTGTAACTTTGGAATTCAAAAAAAAAAAAAAAAATTTAATTCACAACCACAGATAAATGACAGTTTACCCAGGTGTAATTTGAAGTTACCTAAAGGTCTACCCAAATTAGATTATTCTGAGGAATTGTACAGGCAATGTACATCAGAAATACTGTTGGAACAATATACAGTGTATGTTTTATCATATTTGGGATATTGTCACTTTTCATTATCAAAAACTTATCAGTCTTTACTTTTCATACAGCTCTTTGTAGGATCATTTACCCAGGGTGATATTTGTGAAAAAAGATCACGAAACACAGTGGGCCTATATAGACTCTGAAGCCCATTAGGCTATTTCTTATTGCTGTTAAAGCTGATTAATCTGGGCTCAGTCCCAGATGATTAACAGTCCAGTTGACATGCCTGGTTAAATTGATCAATTTAATTTAATACATTTAAATAAATTAATAAAAGGCACAGCCTGTAAATTTTTGTGTTTCGCAAATTTTAGGGGCAAATTGCACCCAACATTTATCCATACAACAAATAAATTCTGTTTCCTTACAATATACTTCTACTATCAATAATCACTTACAGTGCTCTCCACTATTATTGGCACCATTCGTGAATATGAGCAAAGAAAGCTGTGAAAAATTGCCTTTATTGTTTAACCACTGATATTTTGTTTAAAAAATTACTTTACAAAAATACACGGCTCTCATGGAACTCTCATCAAGCAATTGCAAACACAACAGAGGTTTACCAAAAAATATCTTTGTTCAATATAGGTGTGCAACAATTATTGGCACTCCTATGAATTCATATGAGAAAAATATATTTGAAGTATATTCCCATTGATATTTTATTTTATTAGTACGCCTGGGTGACTAGGAACAGGAAATTGTTCAACCATGACTTGTGTAAATATGAGGTAACAAATAGGCGAAATTCCCTTGATCGTTCATAACAATGGGTAAGACCAAGGAATATAGCTGTGATGTGCAGCAAAATGTTGTTGAGCTTCACAAAATGGGAACTGGCTATAAGAAAATAGCAAATGCATTGAAAATGCCCATTTCCACCATCAGGGCAATAATTAAGAAGTTCCAGTCAACTGGAAATGTTATGAATCAGTGTGGAATTGGACACGTGTCTATATTGTCTCAACGCACTGTGAAGCAGATGGTTCGAGTGACCAGAAAATCTCCAATGATCACAACTGGAGAACTGCAGAAGTTACTTGCGTCTTGGGGTCACAAAGTCTCCAAAACTACAATCCAAACTCATCTACATCACCACAAGGTGGTTGGAAGGGTTTCATGAAAAAAGCCTCTACTCTCATCCAAAAATAAACTCAATCTTCAGTTTGCCAGACACTAGTGGAACTTTAAACGGGATTGGGTTCTATGGTCAGATGAAACCAAAATAGAGCTTTTTTGGCAATAAACACCAGAGGTGGGTTTGAGAGAGAGGTAGTCATATGGAAAAGTTCCTCATAACCATGGTTAAATATGGTGGTGGCTCATTGATATTTTGGGGTTGTTTTTCTGCCAGAGGACTTGGACATTTTGTTAGGATACATGGCATCATGAACTCTATCAAATATCAACAGATATTAAATGAAAACCTGACTGCCTCTGCCAGAAATCTTAAAATGGGCCATGGTTGGATATTCCAGCAGGACAATGATCCAAGCCATACATCAAAATCAACACAAAAATGGTTTACTGACCACAAAATCAAGGTCCTGCCATGGTCATCCCAGTCCCCTGACTTGTAACCCATAGAAAACCTGTGGGGTGACCTGAAGAGGAGAGTCCACAGCGTGGACCTAGAAATTTGAAGGATCTGGAGAGATGCTGTATTGAGGAATGGTCTCAAATCCCTTGCCATGTATTCTCCAACCTCATCAGCCATTATAGGGGAAGACTCAGAGCTATTATCTTTGCAGAGAGAGGTAGCACAAAGTATTGACTAAAAGGGTGCCGATAATTGTTGCTCAACTATATTTAATAATTTTTTTTTTTGATAAACCTCTGTTTTGTTTGCAATTGAATGCACCAATCATAAAATGATCAGACTCACATTGTGCTTGAATTCCAGAATTTGAATTTAAAAGTTCAGAACCTTCTTATGTCATAATAGTTGAGAACAGAGAAAATCTTGATGATATGTTCACTAGACCCATTCATAGTCTTTATGAAGACACCAAAAGTTATCAGCCATTATTGTTTAAATTGTGTTAATTGAAGCCCATCCATAAGTCCATGGATAGACGGATGGATGGATGGATGGATGGATGGAGAATTGAAGCATGAAAAAATGCTTGTGCGGACTCTGATCTTTCTTTCATGGGTATTCACAGTAATACAGTGATGAACTTATACTAATTTATTCAACTGAGCATCATCAACATCACTTAAATACTGAAAACTCACAGAATATACATGATACATCAATCTCAACTTGAATATTATCCACAATTCTGTCATTTACAGGGAGTTCTTTTTCTGCCTTACTTCCATGTATCTGTCTGTTCTTTGGTTTATCAGTCTGTTGAGGATACTCATCCATGTTATTTGATCTAGTACTGAAGTTTGCTGAGAACAATTACTAATGAGATATGTTGAAGAAATTTGACAGTAAGTTAACAATGAAATTCACTCAGCTGGGCGTCCGCCATTACTCAAAGCCTATTGGCTGATTTCGGTCATGTGACTTGACTGTGATCATTTTCTCACAGTAGGCTATGGACTCTGATCATTTTTCCATAGCATGGCTTTATTTTAAAGGGAAAATTCTGTGACCCTGATCTTTCTATCATACAAGTACATTTATGAGATCATTCTTCAATGCTCAATCAACAGCCGTGGATGCACAACTCCAAAAATACAGTTTTGTGACTCTGATCGTTTTTTCATTGTGATCTTCAATTGTTTGATATCCATGAGAGCAGAGTACTTTTGTAAATTATTTGAACAAAATATCAAAAGGTTAAAGAATAAAGACAATTTTTCACAGCCTTCTTTGCTCATATTTACCAAGGGCACCAATATTAGTGGAGGGCACTGTAAACCGATTAGCCTACATAAAACTGCAGTGTGACTTGTCACATTGCTTTGATAATGTTCTTCCTTTGTTATTATGTGTCATATCACAGCAAACCAGGGACTCCGTTTCCCATAATACACCTCATCCTACAAACATGGCCACCACAGACTACAACTCCCAACCCAACACACAGACACATTCACAATCTCCGGAATTCTAATCATACACTCCTATTGCCAATTGCACACTCCCACACACCACCCTTTAAAAGAGACTGTTCGTTTGCATAGACTTTGCGAAGAATATGCTTAGTTGAATTTTGTCTCTGGCTATACTAAGCCAGGGGTTCCCAAACTTTTCCAGGGCAAGGCCCCCCAAATGGCATTAATATTTGACCGAGCCCCCCCTTTTGCAAGATGTCTTTAAAACACATTAAAAATACAGACTTCTGAATGTATCCCCCTTTTTTTTGATTAATAATTACATCTTACATCTTTACATTATATTACATTAGGAATTGATTGTGTGTGTGTGTGTGTGTGTGTGTGTGTGTCTGGTTGTCAGAGTGAGAAAGAGAAAATCATGTATTTATCTATTTTTCACACCAAATTGTTGAGGCCCCCACTTTGAAAACCACTGTACTAAGCCATTGATTAATATTGATTCTCTGTTTAAAAAAAAAAAAAAAAAAAAATCTCTTTTGCCCTCGACTCTGATTCTCTGTCTATCTTGATCCAGTCTGTTTGTTTGATCACCTGATTTTTGCGCTACATTTTGGATTGTTATTTACTCATTAAAGCTGCTTCCGTCTGATCCTCCAATACATTATGAACCTTTGTGCCAATGTTTTATAGAAAGAACATTTTATAATCTCTTACCTAAACAATGTCCCCAACATCCTCAGAATGTAGTGGGCAAGATATTCTATAGTACCTTTGTTAAAACATCACATTACAGGCATGTTTTATTTAAAAAAAAAAAAAAATTAAAAAAAAGAACATTTCATCATCTCAGGCCTCAATAATATGCTCAAAACATTTTACAAATGTGTCTTTGGTTCCCCAGGACCATGTAGGATAAGTGATATAGAATACGGATGGATGGATATATTCTTTTTGTAAATGATGCCTAAAGCAATTCTGAGGAACTCCACTATGGTTGCTTTTTAAAATTGTTAAATATTTTCATGAAACATTTGCATCACCTTGATCAATGGATATACATACATGCAGCCATTCCATTGCTCTTCACCCTCTGAATAGAAAGGTGAAAAGTGTCTCAGTGTGCTAATCATGTTTGTGTACACGTGTGTATGAGCCCCGTGGGTGTCAAGGGCCACTCACTGAGTCTGGCACTTTGGATAAACATGGATGAGTGGAGCATAATAAGTTACTGCTCCTTTTTCATGTGTGCCCATGCAGTGCTGTTCATTTCTGTAAAGTATGCATATTAAAACAGTGATAAGGCTGTGAAGCAATTATTTTATCTTAGCCCAACTCTGGCTCATCCAGAATTTCTATTTCTGTGCACATGTGTATCTCCTGATGTATGTATGTTTTTCATCCCACTGGTAACAGGGACAGGCCTTTAGCTCATGGCAGTGTGTATAGGGCAGTAGAACATTAAAGAAGATGGAATTAAACACTAAATAGTAAACATTTCCTTTAATGATTTAGGTCTATAATTTAATTACAATGTTGACCCTTGAGTCCTGTATTTGGATACAAGCTATCATATTAATATTATTGTATATTGTTTACATGTGAACTCTATAGTGGGTCTGTGAAATGTATTAGGTAGCATGTTAGAATACTTGTTTGGTCTGCATTTGTTCAGCTAAGCTGCGAGCCACTTTCTGTTCAGCACATTTCTAATCATATTTCTTTAGGCTCAACTTGATTTTTCTATGCTGAAAATCAATCTGATGATTGAAGTAGCCAACAATCAGAGCTGTCAGATATCTCTTTCAAATCAGGTTTCATTACAAATTCTTCTGTGGTTTAGCTGGATCTAAATGCACAGCCTTAAAATTGAGCGTGCAGTACATTACTAAAAATATAGCGGGACAGTGGATTTCCTTGTTGTCCCAACTGTTTTGATTACGCTTCACTCAAGGAAATGGAAATCGATTTAGAAATAATGAATTGTGACAGTATGGACAGAAGAGGATATTACATGCCTGACGCCAACTTCAATCATGCCACAGAAGTTCTACCAAGATCATTCATAGAGTCTCTGGTGGATAATCATGTTCCAAACTGGAGAAATGTGCACACACTCAGATGATCACCATTACACTGGTTTTGAAACTGTCAGCTTTATTTCACATTTACTATAGTGACTGGAAGAAAATTAATTGTGACAGTTACACTGAAAAAAAAAAGAATATATGTGGTCTGTCCAATTTAAGATAAACTATGATATATAATTTACATAAAAAATTGTTGGTTACTCATCAGAATATGATTTTATTGATAAATGCAATTTAAACAATAATCTAATCTTTTGACTTGAATTATATAGAGTGAGTATCTTCAATTGTCCTATCCAGTCACCTTGCCAAATCTAACGATTTGGCAAATCTAACGATTTGGCATTGACTAAACTGACTTGATTAAAAACTTTGCAGTATTGTAGCATAGTGGGTAACTTTGTGGCCTCAAAGCCCCATGATGCTAGATATGATCCTGAGCACTGGTGACAATGTACAGGATAACCAAAGGATGTACAAACGCTACACTAAAAAAGTTAATTGATATGTGCAAATCTACGGAGCCCTATGGAGCCCCCCTAGTGTCAGGTAAGAAAAAAAAATACAGCCATGTGTAATCCGTACCCTCTGTTTTGCAATCCATACCCTCGGTTTTGCAATCAGTACCCTCAGTTTTGCAATCCGTACCCTCGGTTTTGTAAACTGCGCGCACCACGTTAAAGTTGGGTTCATATTGGACATTCGCTGTACCTTCGAGCTTCTCTCTTCTATTTCTCAAGAAATAAACACACAAAAAGGAGATAATGTGTACTGACTTAATAATGTGTATTGAGAGGACATAGAACCAATACAACTGAATATATTTTTACTTTTTCTCCCGTTAAAGCCTGCGGAAGCGGGCTTTGGGAAACGCAGGTCATCAGCGCCTTATAGTAATGGAGTCAGTAAGGGACCATCTAAAAAGTGCATGACCTGGGCAACTGTATAAGATTCTACTAAGTTTATAGTCATCTACTTAACAGGATATCTAACTTATTGCAGTGTTAGGATACAGTATGGATAAAGAATTTTTTATAGCATATATATTATTAATGATATACCTTTATATTACACATATAAATTTATTGTGCCATATAAAAATCTTATACAGTTGCCCAAGTCATGCAGTTTTTAGACAGTCCCTTACTGACTGCGCTGATGACTTGCGTTTCCCAAAGCCCGCTTCCGCGGGCTTTAACGGGAGAAAATGTAAAAATATATTCAGTTGTATTGGTTCTATGTCCTCTCAATACACATTATTCAGACAATACACATGATGTCCTTTTTGTGTGTTTATTTCTTGAGAAATAGAAGACAGAAGCTTGAATGTACAACGAATGTCCAATATAAAACCAACTTTAACGCAGTGTGCGCGGTTTACAAAACCGAGGGTACGGATTGCAAAACCGAGGGCACGGATTGCAAAACCGAGGGTACGGATTACAAAACCGAGAGCACGGATTGCAAAACCGAGCGTACGGTTTACAGAACCGAGGGCACGGTTTACACATGGCTGTTTTTTTTTTTCCTACCTGACACTAGGGGGGCTCTGTAGAAATCTATTCCACACAAATGAAACTTACTTCAACATAAATCCATCTTGCCATCTTGCAAGTTGTTGTTAACATGTTGGTTCCATGTGAATTGATTTCCATGTTTTAAATGCAGTTATTTTTTAGTACAGCTAACATGATTAATGAAACTCTGTAACACCACAGTCAGCCTGAGGTTTGAACCCAAAACACCAGTGTTTTGAGGTAATAATAATAATCATTCCTTAGATTTATATAGTGCTTTTCTAGGCACTCAAAGCACTTTACATTGTATGGGGGGAAATCTCCTCAACCACCACCAGTGTGTAGCATTCACCTGGATGATGGGACGGCAGCCATATTGCACCAAAAGGCCCACCGCACACCAGCTATTGGTGGAGAGGAGAGAGAGATGTATCCAATTCAGGGATGGAGATTATTAGGGGGCCATGATAGATACAGGCCAATATGGGAAATTCACCAGGACAACGGTGATACCCCTACCTTTTACGAGAAGTGTCCTGAGATTTTTAGTGATTATAGAGAGTCAGAACCTCAGTTTAACATCTCATCCATTAGATGGTGCTGGTTTTTTTTCCAGTATAGCATCCCTGTCACTATACTGGGTCATTATAACCCACACAGACCACATGGTGAGCATCCTCTGTTGGCCTCCCTAATACCACTTCCAGCAGCAACCTTAGTTTTCCCCAGGAGGTCTCCCATCCAGGAACTGGCCAGGCTCACTCCTACTTAGCTTCAGTGGAAAACCAGGCAAGAGCTGCAGGGTGATATGGCTCTGAGTAGCTGTGTTACCCACTGCACCACCATGCCACAGACAAGTAACTTAATTAACACTATGGAAATTGATCACATTCTATATAACGTGATTTTTGTATAGAAATTAGTGGCATTTTTGAGGTAGAACTGCATGCTAGCTCTAAATAACATAGTACTTAGTGAACACCAAATGTGTTCCTCATTAATTTATGAATGAGTTTATGTACTACATTAATTATGAAGGATTTTGGGAAATGAACAAGATAATGAAATACTTAGTGTTACAACCATTTAGGGAAATCCAACACAATTATTTTTTTTAGTTCAGTTAATATGATAAACACATATGAAAAGTAGTCCGTTAGTTGTCTGAGTTCTATATAATTACCATACCTACTTGGAATTGATTTTCAGTAACAACATTATAAGACCATTAAAAGCTTGAACAATTGTGTGTACTGACTTTAAGTGGATGTGTGGCTTATGCACATGGTTTATTCTTAATAATGTGAAAAAGATGGAAGCATGATAATGTAAGCAAAATTTACAGGAATGTAAAATGTCAGTTTTATCCACAAACATATCTCCACTCCTGAACACTGAATAGATTTAATGTCTGTTTGTTTTGCTTTTTATTTTCATTCTTTGAGCTGAGGTAATCCCTGGTATTTCTTAGATCTCATTTTTCCTGAAGTGGCACACTAGGCTACAATATGCTCTCCAATGTCATATCTCTTGGTAGTATTACTTGGAGCTGGCTATTTTCTTTTTGTCAGTGTTAGATCAGGGTGTAATCTAGAAGCCATGTGCACCATGAGACCATAAACATAATACAAAAACATCACTCGGTAGCCCTATCCATCCTGCTCTTGTGTCACCACTTGAGATCTCAATCTGCAACTTAAAGGGCCCTTCCCATGCTTTGTGCTAGCCAGAGAGGTTACTTTGAGAAGGAGAGGTGACAGGAATAGTTATATTCGAGAGGGAGACTGAGACAAAAAAAAGAACAAGGGCATGAGGGAGACATGCAAGGAGAGAAAGAGAGATGGAGAGATAGCTGGGGCTTGGGGGTTGTTTTTGTGTGTGTGTGTGTGTGTGTGTGTGAGAAAGAGAGAGAGTCTCTGTTTCTTTGTGTGCTACCATGTGTGTACTTGCACTAAGGGACTCAAGCTCCCTGGGGATCAGTTCCTGTCATAGAGATCACAACCAACTGTCATGCACACAGTAGAAGCTTGAGAAGCAGTGGTGTGGAGTGGAGAAATTAACAAAATAGGAAAGGACATTAAGGGTGTACTTAGACCAATGTCAGAGTATTACTGCAGATTGGTGAATAAATGTGAATTTTGAAAAGCAACCACAGAGAATTGTGTAAGTCTTTTATTAATACAGCTGCTATTGCTTTGATTCTGTCAAATCCAGGAACACACCTACATACTGTATATCACACACACACCCATATATATATATATATATATATATATATATATATATATATATATACCCATAAAATATATATCATATATGCTGAAGTGGATCTGTTCTTTCAGCACCATGGTGGCAGTTGTGTGAGGAGTACTTTTCTTCCTTTGTGCGTGGGTCGCCAGCCCGCCATCACAGTAACCCCCTCAGCTCCAAGCCCACTGCTGGTGTAATGAAAGGAACCATTGTGTTACCCTGGCATTGGTGTCTCTTGGCCATCCACTGCAAGGGAGTGTAGTCGGTCAACAGGGTGAAGTGCCTGCCAGGTAGTACCGCAACTCCTTGATGATCCACTTTATTACCAGGGCTTCTGTCTCCATGGCAGCATACATTCTTTTTGCTGGGGACAGCTTTCTACTGATGTATACGACTGGGTATTCTTCTCCCTAGAAGGTCTGTCATCACTTTTCAGCTTTGCTTGTTAGCTAGACAGCTCACTATCATTGGCTTCAGAGCTGCACAAAGGACTTGAGTCAACTTACATGCACCTTACATGCAGGATCAGTTCAGAGCAAGTCTTTCCCTATTGTAGGTTTTCTGATTCCACAAAGCAAGCATGGTCTTTCAATCTCAAGTGGTCCAATAATTGCAAAGTTGGTTGCTTTTTGGTATTGCAAAACCGCAATTTTTTAAAAACTTCGTTTAAGATGGCCATCTTTGTGTCATGGTACAGAACAAAATTTGATTATACAGCTGTTGACAGAAACCTCAATATCTTGGCTCACAATGGTCCTAGGTCCTTGGAACAAAAACTGATCTCTAGAGCACATTATGAAGTACATGAACTTATATAAATATTTTTCACATTATTGTTCCTTAGACTTAGAACTTAAGTCCAAATGTAATGCTCAAGCTTGCTCACAGATCCACATTTAGGGTCAATTTATAATGGGAAGGGTTCTAGTCGGTCTTAATTTTTTAGCGCATATAGAAAATGTGCAGGTAAGTTTGGAGGTTGGAACCCTGTGAGAACCCTGTGATAGATTATGCTTCACTGCTGCCAGTATAGACCTCACTGACAAGAATAAGCTACTGTACAGATGTGGCAATTAAAATGTGTGAGAAAGAGAACATGGTCCTGCAGTATACCATGGTACATTGCGGTATATCACTCAGTCAGTCAGTGCTGGTGAGACAAGACCATTAGGTGGCAGTCGTGTCACATTCTTTAAGCAAACACTGATTTCTTAAGGTGTAGTGAAAATGACATTTAACAGTTAAATGAATTACATCATCTCGATTGACAATATGTTATTTAAAAGCTAAGGCTCTGATATTTGACCAATGTTTTATTAGAGAAATTTTGTAGTGACAGTAATTTTATAATTTCATTGAACAGTAATGGAGGCAAAATGGTACGTAACTCCCCTGGTCAAGAGATACACTAGTGACCTACAGTATTCTCTAGGTTGTGCACTTTAGAGTTTTTGTCACAATTTCCCCTCAAGTTAGCGCTGCAGCATACAGCATGCTCGGAGACCCGAAGCGCAAGCTTGAAGCCCAAGGCAATGCACGAGCTCTTAGCGAACGCATGCTTTTCGGTCTTCAGTGACACCGACTTTGTTTACTTTCTACACGTGCTTTTGTTGTGTTTATGTCCTGTCTCCACCCCTGTATTGTCATTGGTTGTTTCCCATAGGTGTGTCATCATAAGGACATCAAGCAAACCATGACAGCATTGGATTCAACCAGTTTCCTCAGTGGACTGTTGTAGATCTCCCAGAGCTGTGTGATGGGGTTTCTGGCTACTCTGAATATTTTCTTGTTTATTGCCAGATCTACGTTTCGAGCCTAACGGACCCCAAGCCCGGCAAGTAGCAATGGTTAAGGTTCCTGTTGTCCCAGTTTTTTGGCCCAGCCCTGCCAGTGGGCGCAGCATCTAGTGGCCATGGGATCCAGGGGACTTGAGACTGTAACTCAGTTTGTGGGACTATTCGTGATGGTGTTCCGCAGTCCAGAATCCAGGGCCATACTGAGGATCTTTTGAGGGAGGCCTGCCTCACAGATAAACCTGACTTGACGTTCACAGCATATTATGAGCAGGCAAACTGGGTGACCTCCTCCTCAAAGCTCCTGCCTAAGACTCACTTGTTGGTCTCCTCTGCCGAGCTCCAGACAGAGGTCAACGTCACGACCTCATCACCAGAGCTCCAGCCAGAGACCCATAAAGCAGTCTCCCTTGTTAAGCTTCAGCGAGAAGCCAACGTGGCGACCTCCTCCCCAGAGCTCCAACCTGAGGGTCACAAAGTAGTCTCAGCTCCAAAGCCCCAGTTGGAGGTCAATGTAGCGACCTCATCCCCAGAGCTCCAGCAGGAGACCCACAAGGCAGTCTCATTCCCAGAGCTCCAGCATGAGACCCACGGGGTGGTCTCATCCCCAGAGCTCCAACCTGAGACCCATGGGGTGGTCTCATCTGCAGATCTTCAATATGAGACCCGCGGGGCGGTCTCATCCCCAGAGCTCAAACAGGAGACCCACGAGGCAGTCTCATCCTGGAGCTCCAGCCTGAGACCCATGAGGTTGTCTTATCTCCACAACTCCAGCATAAAGTCAAGTTCCTGCAAGAGGTCAAAGACATGATCTCTCAAGCCAAGTTCCTGTCCAAGGTTGATGAGACGACCTCTCAAGCCAAGTTCCTGTCCAAGGTCGAAGAGGCGACCTCTCAAGCCAAGTTCCTGACCGAGGTCGAAGAGATGGCCTACCAAGCCAAGTTCATGTCCGAGGTCAACGAGGCGACCTCCCAAGCTACATTCCCATACGAGGTCGACAAGGTGACCTCCCAAGCCACGTTCCTGTACTAGGTCAACAAGGTGGCCTCCCAAGCCAAGTTCCTGCTAGAGGTCGAAGAGACAACTTCTCTGCCTGTCTCTCTCTCAATAAACTCCTATCTGCATTTGCATCCATCCTAACCTTCCTTACATGGATTAAGTAACAATTTTCTTTAATGCGACTGCCTCCCATACCTGTCAGCGCTGGTTCGAGTCCCGTTCAGAGCAGGCGGACCAGCTACTAGAGCACATTTCAAAATAATAAAAGAAGAAAGTCATAGCATAATGAAAATAAAGTATAATTTTGAGAATAACACATATTAATGGTAGAAAAATGACAGAAAATGGTAGACAGCTGAACCAGCAGCTTAATCAATGCAGTAAATGGATGTTGAGGATTTAGTTAAATCCATCTTCAGGATTGGGTTGCGCAACAAAGAAATTATTTGCGTTTTTGAAGAGGATGAATCCTGCTATTTTTTCGCCAGTTACTTATTGACCTGTGGATCCCCCCCTACTATTTTCACCTCTCAGGGATAAACGGCTCCCCACCCCACCACCTTCTGTGTGATATCAAAGTGAAGAATAAAACCACAGCACACTGGTCGACTTTAAAGCATCCAAGTCATAGAATGAAAGAATTAGTAGTGCTTACAAAAATACATTCAAGCGTTATTTTATATTACATGTTTAACTTGCAATGCATTCTTGTCTATACTTAATACAACATAACGAAACATCACTGTTTTGTAGACAAAAAATATAATTGTGCCAGCATATTAATTTCTTTCATTACAAAACAAAAATTGTTTCAAAAAATGTCAAAAAGTGGCTTAGTGGTTAGCATGTTTGCCTCACACCTCCAGGGTTGGGGTTCGATTCCTGCCACTGCAGTGTATGTGTGGAGCTTGCATGTGCTGCAGGGGTTTCATCCAGGTACTCTGGTTTCCTCCCCCAGTCCAAAGACATGAATGGTAGGCTGTTTGGCATGTCTAAAGTGTCTGTATTGTATGAATGGGTGTGTGAATGTGTATGTCTCCAGATTGTACACTGCCTTGTGCCCCATGCTTCCTGGGATAGGCTCCAGGTTCCCCCGCGACCCTGTAGGATAAGTGGTATAGAAAATGGATCGATGTCATTTGCAATGATTCAAGTACACAGCCTTGTAGGCATAGCTAGCCTAGGGCTTTAGCCCCCCTGTTTTTCTGCTTGTTGAAAAAAGTTATAGCATTATGAGATGAAAGTCATACTATTTTGAGTAAAAAGTTGTAGCATTATGAGAATATATTCATAAACATGATATTTGTAAATAAAACAATTTTATATATTCAATTCAAAAATATATAATATAGTTAGTTATCTTGAATATCTCTGCAGCTCATCAAAAATATAAATGGGGCGTCCATCAACTGAAAGCACGCTGTCGGAGTTAAAATTGAAATTAGAATTTTGTAATTTTATGTTTCTGAATAAATAAGCATTATGTCATCAAATCACAAGTCTGTTTTGATTTAATGGTCAGAAGCTGTACTAAATGACGAACAGCCTAAAAACCACAAACATCCATCCATCCATCTTCTACCGCTTACTCCTTTTCAGGGTCACGGGGAACCCAAGGAGCATCGGGCACAAGGCAGGGTACACCCTGGACAGGGTGCCAGTCCATTGCAGGGCACAAACCCCCCCAGCACGGGGAGAACATGCAAACTCCGCACACACATGGCCCCGGCGGGACTTGAACCCCAGACCCTGGAGGTGTGAGGCGAACGTGGTAACTACTAAGCCACCATGCGCCCTAACCACAAACATGACACTTGTAATTAAAATAATTTTATACATGCAATTTATTAGATCCTTAAAATAAAATGACAGGTAAATATTGGCTACATTAATTGGCTACATTACTCTCTCCTCTCCACTAATAGCTGGTGTGTGTGAGTGTTCTGGTGCACTATGGTTGCTGTCACATCATCCATGTGGATGCTACATTCTTGTGGTGGTTGAGGAGATCCCCCCAACTCCATACTATGTAAAGTGCTTTGAGTGTCTAGAAAAGCGCTGTATAAATGTAACTGTAACAAGCAGTATCTTGATCTTTCTAATGAACTGAGCATGTTTCACAATCATTTTAAAAGGATTTTAGCTCATAATTTTAGTAAGGAACTGTCTGTTTTTAAAAATGTTGTTCTTGTTGAAAACTTTTTCATGGTGTAAAGGAAAGGAAGAGTCAGGCCCTGATGGCATTGGAGGTCGCATTGTTAAAAATTGTACTGAACAATTAACAGATATATTTTGTTTTATCTTTAAATTGTCACTCAACCTCCATAGGGTCCCTTGCCTCTGGAAGGATACCATCATTGTACCTGTGTCAAAAACTAATGTTCCAAAGTCATTAAGTAATTACAGGCCTGTAGCACTTACATCCTTTTTATGAAATCATTTGAGAAGATTGAGATGGATGTGCTTATTAATACAGTGCATGCAAAGTTGGGCCTGAAAGTTATTATAAAGCTATAATAAAAGAAACCACAGCCCCATATATTAGGGATAACTTAATAGAATACCTCTGTTTTTTTCAGAATAATGACCCTAATCACACTGTTGCGAGAAGAGTCATTGCTGAAGATGGCCTCTGGGCATAAGGGCTCATTCCACTAGGGAGGTCATCTCCCCGAAGACTTTGTCCAAAGGGGTATCCTTACAGGATGTGTGTGCTGCTGTAGGGTGGGCTATGCCACAGACATTCATTCAATATTACAGCCTGTATTTTCATTCCGCCCCGTGTCTTGCAGTGACCCTGAGGCTTGGGTCTTTTTGAAAAGGCCGCACCCTCAGTATGACAGAGTGGGGTATTCTCATTCCCATAGTGTTATGCTAAACGCAACATGGACTTCCCTTTGAAAGGGAACGTCATGGCATATAACCCTGTTCCCTGAGAAGGGAACGAGACGTTGCGTTTAGCATAACACTATGGGAGCGCCCTTGCGCGTGACCGGCATCTGACGCTTGTGTAAAATCATGCCTATTTATAGGCCTGCCGTGACCAGGTGACGTGCCAATTAAGCGCATCACGTGATATATATATATATATGGCACCTGTGAACTGCACTGTCAGCCCCAATTAACTGAAGCGAAGACGCAATTCATAGGCCTACCCCAGTATTCTCAGGGAACAGGGTTACATGCATAAGCCAGACATTTTCTTTGGCAATATTAAGTGTCATATAATGGGGAGTGGAGACAGATGCAATTGCAGTTTAAGCATTTTATTTAGAGAGGCAGGCAGACAAATCCAAAACATGAGTCAATGTAAAAAAAAACAGGACACAGGCAGAGGTCGGGTGATCAGTGAAAAACCTTGTCAAGGGGATATCCAAAAAACACAAAAACAAGAGACAGAATGAGATCAAGAACCAACGTAGTGAGCACAGAAACAAAAGGCTTAGTAAAGATAGGCAGGAAAATGCTGATCATCGCACAGGACAAAGACACACAGAGGTTTAAAAATAAAAAAATAATCAAAGGGCAAACTGAAAACAGGTGAGACTAATTGGGAAAAATGAGGGAGACAACCAATGACAGGACATGGATGGAGAAAATACATGAATCAAACCAAAAACACACGTGGCACTGAAAACAAACTTTACAGCACAGAAGTGTCTGCCTTAGCACTGTGAGCTGTTACGCACACAGAATGCTTCTGCAAGCAGTGCTTGGCTTGAAATCCCTGACATGGGTAGGAAATGAATGGTGGCTTGGGGCAAAAATACCAACAAAAATTACCAAAATGACACAGATGTTTAAAATGTAAGGGCAAACAAAGTCTTCTGGATAATTCCTGTTTTTCGTAGGAACATTTGGCATACAATACTAAGTATACCAATCTAAGTTAATTCATGCAATATTTCTAAAATGTCTGCACAAACTTTTCTTTTAATTACTATTATTTCTGCACATCCATTTGCGTGTTGTGATGCATATTGTGACACAGGTATGCAACAAAGATGAAGCAATTTTTGATTAAAAAGAATAAAATCAGTCAATAAAAGACACGCCATCAAACACACCAGAGACATCCAAATCCAATGTGAAAATATATACTATCGAATTAGTGGAAAATAGCCTGGTTAGATACCGAAACTAATGGTAATGGCTGTCAGGTAATGTGAGTGCAGACAGATGAAAATGCATTACATGAAGAAGTGCATGCCGATTACTTACTGTACTTTAAACTGTACATATTGCTTTGCGGTTCTTTGTGTGTGGTACATATTTTCATGCAGTGGCATTATTACAGTCCTAATATATTTTCACAAATTGATATACACACACACACATATACATTTTATATATATATATATATATATATATATATATATATATATATATATATATATATATATATATATTTTAAATGTTTAATTTAAATGATTTATATTAAATGAAATTACATGAAATATGTTGGGCCTATAAGTTTTCAATCCGTTTATTCTCATTGTGAGCCTATAAAGGTCAATTTATGCATTTACACAATCAGCAATGTTCCTGAGCTTTGGCAGACACAACATTGTTGCTTTCTGTCGTTAGTGTAGGTTTAAATTCCTCATAATTCCGCATAATAATTAATTGCTCTTCAACCAGAGGTATGCAGACCTGCTTTTTTCCAACTGAATGCTGTTTGCTGCAAACTTCTGGCTTTTATGCCCACACGCACAATGAGTAAACCTTGATTCAGTGAAACAAGCCTCAAGAAGCAGAGTGGCAAATGTGGAAACAAAAGGCTCTGTAGAGTAAAGCCGCAAACACTAACAATACAGCACAAGGAACAAAAGGTGTGCTCGACTTCGGCTGTGGCTGGATGTAACCGATTGACAAGATTTGCCGCTTACAGTAGGGGGAGGAGTTGAAAACAGAGCCATCAAGTCGGACACTTTCTGCTTCCTGTAGTGACGCTCACGTTTGCTTTCTTTATCGCAGATGAAGTACATTAGATGTAATATTTCTCAGATAAACATTTTAATTTTACATGTATCAACCAGAAACACTTTTCATTGAATAGGCTGTTAATACAGTACCTGTATGTACAAGGATAAAAT
Source organism: Ictalurus furcatus (assembly GCF_023375685.1). NCBI lineage: Eukaryota > Metazoa > Chordata > Actinopteri > Siluriformes > Ictaluridae > Ictalurus > Ictalurus furcatus. The sequence goes on from NC_071258.1 coordinate 16,834,422, forward strand.
TCAACATAAGCCTGTATTATTTAAAAACCAATAAAGTGGGGTCTATATTTTTTATCAGTTTTATTTTGATAAACATGACACAATATAACGTTAAGATTACATAAAAAGGGTTTTTCTGTTATAAAAATATAGATTTGTGAGCCTTAGCAGAACTGAAGGTGTCAGATGGTGAAATAGCTGCGTCATTATAAGAGCTAGTGTAACCGCTCTGGAGAAGCTGTGCCGATTGAGGGATCCGTCTGCTCTCATATCTATCGCAGAACTTTGATGCCATACGTCAGAGTGACGTGTCTATCTCAAGTCGAGCAAAAATTTTAATCAGCATGCACTTCTTCAAGTCAGCCACCGGTCTGTGCAGCATTGCATGAAGCTGAACACACAGAAGACACACAAACTAATCAAGGGGAAAAGAATGAACAGATGAACATGAATATGACGTGACTGAAACAACCAATAACAGTACTAGGGCAGTGACAGGACAGAAACCAAAACAAAAAACACACATGGCAATACAAACAAAGTCATAATCCTGAAGTGTGTGCCAATAGTTTAAGCATGCTGACACACAGTGCAAGGGGGAAATACCCGACAATGGTGTCTGCAGAAGAATGGCTATCTTCTGCCAGGCCTGCAGGTCGCTGCAGCAGCAGAGAAGAGCAACAGCTTCTGTCCAAGCTTCGACAGTTTTGTGTCGGGCACAGTGACGTCAAAAAATATAACATGGAAAGACATCAGGAGAATGGTTCTCACAAATTTGCGTAGGGTAAGAAGCCTAATTACTTATCTTGTAGAAAAGTGAATTTACAATTGAATCTGTGTTTTATATGAAAAAGTTTTATTGAAAAGAAAAACAAACCGACTGACACACAGCAACAATCATTCACAGTTTTTTTCTTTTTATACTAACAAAGGAAAACAAAATTAAAAAGTACAAACACCGAAAACGAATCTGTGTTTTTACAGACTCATGGAGGAACAGGCAGGAGTGCAGGGAGCCCATATTAGAGTCAGTGTTCAGGATGAATAGTGAGGTTCATTGAAAAATTATAAATCTATTTGATATGGCATATGATTTGGCTAAGCACATGAAGCCTTAAATATTTTTTCTGATTCACTGATTCAGTAAGAATTCTTTAGACTGATGCAAACCAGTAACTCCTAAGGTTTGTGAGTCTTTCAAAATGATTTGTTTAGAGAATGTAATCATAAGTGTCATTAGTCCGAGAATTGGACGACACTGGTTGCCACTATGAGGGTTAGAATTGTTTCATATTTCCAAATAAATAGATTCAGATCCACAAATAAATGTAGAGAGATTCAAAAAAATTAAATAAATTAAAAAATAAATAGAATGAGATCCACACATATATAGTGGGGGAAATAAGTATTGAATGCATCAACATTTTTTTCAATAAATATATTTTCAATTAATTGTGTGCCCTGAGATGGATTGGCACCCTGTCCAGGGTGTACCCTGCCTTGTGCCCGATGCTCCCTGGGATAGGCTCCAGGATTCCCCGTGACCCTGAAAAGGATTAAGTGGTATAGAAGATGGATGGATGGATGGATGGATATTTTCAATGAGGTTATTCACATGAAATTTTCGCCAGAGATCAGTATTAACTCAAGAAATCTGCAAATATAAAGAATTCACAACATTAAAATCCATAAATAAAGTTATGTATAATAAAGTGGAATGACACAGGAAAAAAAGTATTGAACATGCTAAGAAAAAGCAGTTCTCCAAGGCAAAGTAAGGCAAGCAACCAGCTGAAATCTGTAAGCAGTTAGAAAGTAATTATACCTCCTATCTGTGTAAATTAATATCAGCTGGGTTAGTAAATTGATGGTCTATAAAAAGGCTTTTTGTTACCAAAGTGTCACACAAGAAACATCTCATGATGGGTTCTTGCTCGTGATGAGAGCAAAGAGCTCTCCCAAGACCTTCGCAACCTTAATGTTGTGAAACATATTGATGGAATTGGATACAGATGTATTTCAAAACTTCTGAATCTTCCAGTGAGCACCAATGGGGCCATTATCTGCACGTGGAAGCAACATCACTCCATCATCAACTGGCCACGCACAGGAGCTCCTCACAAGATTTCTGACCAGGGAGTCAGAAGAATATTCAGAAGAGTAGCCCAAGAACCAAGGACCACTCAGAAAAATCTCCAGAAACACTTGGAGGCACCAGGTACCATCGTCACAGAGAAAACAATAGGTAATGCACTCCTTTATAGGCATATATAATAGGAAAATACACAGCCATGGCCTCTACGCACCCCACAAGTCTCCATTACTAAAGAAAAGGTATGTTGAAGCTTTTTTAAAGTTTGCTACAACTCATTTGGACAAGCCTATGAAATACAGGTGTAGTCTGGTCAGACGAGAGCAAAATTGAACTTTTTGGCTGTCATACTACACACCATATTTGGAGAAGAAATGGCACTGCACATCACCCTAAAAACACTATACCAACATTGAAGTTTGGAGGTGGAAGCATTATGGTTTGGGACAGTTTTTCATCGCATGGCACATGGCAGACTTCATATAATTGAAGGAACAATGAATGGAGCCCTTTACCAGGAGATTCTTGAGAAGAACCTGCTGCCATCCACCAGGATGATTAAGATGAGATGTGGGAGGACATTCTAGCAGGACAATGATCCAAAGCATACAGCAAATGAAACTCTCAATTGGTTTCAGAGAAAAAAAATCAAGGTGTTAGAATGGCCCAGTCAATCACCTGACCTGGATCCAATTGAACAAGATTTTAAGACTTGTTAGAAGAATGGGCCAAATTCACACCAGAATAATGCGGCCGAAGCGTCCATACAGGAAGCGTCTTGAAGCTGTCATTACAAACAAAGACATATCCACTAAGTATTAAATAAATCAGCTAGCATGTTGAATACTTTTTTTCCTGTGTCATTCCTCTTTATTACACACAACTTAATTTATGGACTTAAATGTTTGGATTTCTTTATATTTGCAGATTTCTTGAGTTAATACCAAAGTCTGCTGAAAATTTTCATTTGAATAGCCTCACTGGAAATATATTCATTGAAAAAAAAATGTTGATGCATTCAGTACTTATTTCCCCCACTGTATATGTGTGGATCTCATTCTATGTATTTGTGAATTTGTTTAATTTTTGTGAATCTCTCATTTATTTGTGGATCCGAATCTATTTATTTGGAAATATGAAACAATTCTATAGTTTGTGTGTGTGTGTGTGTGTGTGTTTTAAACAGTATTACAGACATACAGTTGTGCTTGAATGTTTGAGAACCCTTTCAAATTTTCTAGATATTTGCATAAATATGACCTAGATCTAGATAAATGCATAAATATGAAGTCATCAGATTTTCATACTTAAAAGTTGACAAAGAGAACCTAATTAAACAAATGAGACAAAAATATTATACTTGGTCATTTTTTATTGAGGAAAATTATCCAATACTACATATCTTTGAGTGGCAAAAGTATGTGAACTTCTAGGATTAGCAGTTAATTTGAAGGTGAATTTAGAGTCAGTTGTTCTGAGATTTCTGCAGACCTCAGAAAAAGAGTTGTTGATGCTCATCATGCTGGAAAAGGTTACAAAAAATCTCTAAAGTTTTTAGACTCCACCAATCCACACTCAGATAGACTGTGTACAAATTAAGGAAATTCAAGACCCTCCCCAAGAGTGGAGGGAAAGGAAAACACTGCGTTGCAGCATAAGAACCTTACCCCATCTGTGCAACATGTGGTGGTAGCACCATGGTTTGGGCCTGTTTTGCTGCATCTGCCAGTATGGCTTGCCAGCATTAATGGAACAATGAATTGTGAATTATGCAAGTGAATTCTAAAGGAAAATGTCAGGACATCTGTCTGTGAACTGAATCATAAGAGAAAGTGGGTCATGCAGCAAGACAATTGTAACAGCCATTCCCAGAAGTATGGACAACCCCTGTTAACTGGATGCTTGAGTCAATGCCCCAAGAAGTGCCTAGAATTTGGTTCAATGCACTGAGCTTGGTCAATGGGCTAATCAGAAGATGCAAAGTTCGAAGGAGGCAAAGCACACAAACACACATTTTAAAAAAAATATTTTGCTATTCTGTTATATTTTTCATTATATATGAGTGAATAAAAGGTTAATGTAATGAACAGTTACACAATAAATGAGATAGGAAAAGATAAATCACATGGAATGTCAAACCTTGAAAGAAAATAATATGATCGACCTTAGTTAACACAAATGATATACTCCAACAAATACTGACAGTTTCTTTCCTGTACCTTTGGTTGGTAAATTGCCTCAAATCCTTATTTTTAGTATACTTACTCAGTTACAGTTATATAGTTCTTTTCTAGACACTCAAAGCACTTTACATTGTATGGGGGAAAATCTCAACCATCACTAGTGTGTAGCATCCACCTGGATGATGCAACAGTAGCCATAGTGCGCCAGAATGCCCACCACACACCAGTTATTGGTGGAGATGAGAGAAGAGTGATCTAGCCAATTCAGGGATGGAGATTATTAGGGGGCCATGATGGATGAGGGACAATGGGGGAATTTCGCCAGGACAGATTAGATTTTGGTTTGAAATTCTTTGTCTCTCTCATTTAAATACGCCTGGTTATTGCAGATTCATAAGTTTTGTTCTGGTTCAAGGCTCCAAGTTTCCTATTTTTACTGTAGTGTCAATCACTTGTTTTCAGCCATAACTCAAATTAAGATTTCAACCTAAATGAATGAGTGAAATAGATTAACTATTCACATGAATCACCTCACCAACCAAAATGTATAAAAGAAGTAACACCTCATCAGAGTTACAATATGTGTACACGTATATAAACAGTTTGTGGACTAGATAACAACAGCAGCAATAAAAGTTATTTCCTCAGTCCACTCAATGAATTGATTTAAGTTCAGTAAAATACCTCAGTCCCTCAGAGTTTGAAGGCTATCAGTTGAAAAAGCAATGATTTCAACAAATTGATGAGAAGTTAAAAATCCAAACTCAGTCTATGGGTGGCTCGCTATCTTTCTTTCCCTCGATGCAATTTTCCTTGACCCACACCAGTCACGTAATTCACAGCAGAAAATCCAAATTTCTACAGATACAACAAAACTGGCATGTACACACAGGATGACAGCCTTAGTAAACTCATTTTCACTTGTGTCAACAGTGTCCATTAACTTTACACTGAGATTAATGTCCATTATTTACAGCATAGGCCATACCTCACATACAATGAATACATTACTTCATTTTAACTCACACAGGAATACAACAATTATAATTAATCAAATGTATGAAAATAAATGCATAACTCACTGATTCCTCTGAAATAACAATGTTTTGTTTATCTTTTTTTCCAGATTACCCCAACAAACTACAGTGATGACTCCATTAACTTCGGCTTGATGCTAGAATAAGGCCACCTAACAAGTAAGCCCCTTACTGTCATGAATCAAATGTGAATCAGGTGCAGGTGGTCATGTGACATGTAGTGCAGTGTAGTGGCTGATGGGAACTGGAGTCCAGAGTTTCCTGATACATGACAGAATCCCCACCCCAAGGGCACTACTCCCGGAGCACCCAAACATGCACCCCCTCCACCTGGTGGTCCAGGCCCCCTGGGCAAAATGTCCCCAGAAGAACCAGGAGACTGAGCGGCCTCCTCAGTGGAGCAAAAAAAAAAAAGGTGCAACGCCCCCAGCGGGCCTGGAGCTCAGAGCGAAGTCTGCATGGCAGGACAGCGGGACAACTTCCACCGCAGGATAGGAGAGGGAAGCTCAAAGATTTCTGCGAGGCCATAGAGGGGAGCGAGGTTCTCCGCGAGGCCAGGGAGAGGAGCGAGGTTCTCTGCGAGGCAAAAGGGAGGAACGATGCTCTCCGCGGAGCATGAGGGGGGAACGATGTCCTCCATGGAGCAGGAAGGGGGAGTGATAGAGAAGTTGAACGACGTCTTCAGTGGAACATGGAGGCAGAGCGACATCCTCCCCAAAGCAGGATGGGGAACGACGACCTCAGCCGAGCAGGAAGGCGGAGCGACGTCCACAGCCGTGCAGGAAGGCGGAGCGACGTCCTCGGCGGAACAGGAAAGCGGAGCGACGTCCTCGGCGGAACAGGAAAGCGGAGCGACGTCCTCGGCGGAACAGGAAAGCGGAGCGACGTCCTCGGCGGAACAGGAAAGCGGAGCGACGTCCTCGGCGGAGCGGACAGGCTGAACGAGATCCATAATAGGGGATGGAGGGTGGGAGATGGTATTAGCCCCGACCACAGACTCCCCCTCCTGTTGGCGTGGTATGGCGTAGTCCTTCGTGAACATGGGAGGTGAGTTGAAGGCCAGGTAATTCCTGGTGACCTGCTGCTTTCGTAGCACAGCTTGGTACTCCTCCGCCTCTTGGCGTAGCGTGGAGAAGTACTCCACTAACATTGGTGGCATCCTGACACCCCAGTCGTCCATCCTGGTGAACTGCTGCTTCCGATTGAAGGTCTTTCGTTCAGTCATGAATCAAGGATGGGCTCGGAAGCAATCGCAGTATATAACATTTGTTTAAACAGTCAAAGAACAAAACAAAGACACTAAGACAACTAGGCAAAATACTGTGGCATGAAACAAAACACGGGAACATGGAACACAAAAGTCTAAGGCAACAAAAGACAGAGAAACAGTGCAGACAATGGCTATATATACAAGAGTGCTCATTAACAGAAACGTGAATCAGGTGCAGGTGGTCATGTGACATGTAGTGCAGTGCAGTGGCTGATGGGAACTGGAGTCCAGAGTTTCCTGATACATGACACTTACAAACTTCCCACTTGATTAGTTTTAATGTGAAATAACTCATCTATTTTATTAAATCCTTGTACAAAAGCTCTTCTATTATTTCTCCAAAATTCTCACACTTGATTCACATGCATATCAGTCTAGACTGCGCTTCCTACAGGGCAGAGTCAGCATCGCTGCTGGACTCACTCGATTGAACAATTTACAACTGGATTGCCAATTTCAACTCTAATTGGGTAAATTTTACCATAGTGACTTGCATAAAACTAATAATGATTAACAAAGCATTTTATTTCTCTCATTTTTTATCTCAGTGTTTTTTCTTCTTCACACAGTATAGTTATATATATATATATATATATATATATATATATATATATATATATATATATATATATATATATATATATATATATATATATAATTTTATTATTATTGTTATTATATTTTTCTTGGACTGTAAATAATTTGAGTATGAGTTACACAATAATCAATCATGGTCCTAAGCACACAGGTCGTTCTACCAAAGAATGTGTAAAGTAGAATAAAGTTAATGTTTTGGAATCGCTAAGTCAAAGTCTTGACCTTAATCCAGTAGAAATATTGTGGAAGGACCTGAAACAAGCAGTTTCTGTAAGAAAACGTCTGGGTTACGCATGTAACCCTGTTCCCTGAGAAGGGAACGAGACGTTGCATTTAGCATAACAGTATGGGAGCTCCCTTGCGCGCATGACCGGTATCTGAAGCTTGTGTAAAATCATACCTCTACTTATAGGCCTGCCATGATCAGGTGACGTGGCAATTAAGCGCGTTGCATGATATATATATATGGCACCTGTGAACCATGCCGCCAGCCTCTATTATCTGAAGCGAAGACGCAATTCACAGGCCTGCCCTGGTATGACAAAGCTATGCAACATCTCGTTCCCTTCTCAGGGAACACGGTTACATGCGTAACCCAGACGTTCCCTGTCAAAGGGAATTTCAATGTTGCGTTTAGCATAACAGTATGGGAACGAGAATACCCACTCCGTCATATCGAGGGTACGGCCAGTTCAAAAAGACCCAAGCCCGAGGGTCACTGCAAGACACTTGAGCCCGGGGTGGAATGAATATCCAGGTTGTAATAACGAATGACTGTGTGTGGCGTAGACCATCCTGCGACAGTACACATATCCTGTAAGGATACCCCTTTGGACAAAGCCTTCAAGGAGACGACCATCCTAGTGGAATGAGCCCTTATGCCCAGAGGCGTGGTGAGACCGCGCACCTCGTAAGCCATAGAGATTGCTTCCACTATCCAATTAGAGATGCGCTGCTTTGAGCATCACCTTTACTGGCCGAAATGGCGGCCACGTAAACCCTGATTGTAGAAGGAGCCAATCCTGCTGAGAAATGTTCTTGTAAGAACTCCAGGCCTGTAGCTATTGCACAGTTCACTCGGTCTAGCTGACGTTCCTCACACCACAAGACAAAAAGCCGCCACTTGAGCGCGTACAATTTCATTGTGGATGGTGCTCTAGCGTTTAACATGGTCTCTACAACTTCAGTTGTGAGACCAAAATCTATGAGCTGGTGCCCCTCAGGGGCACAGTTTCCATAGTTCTGGCCGAGGGTGATAAATCAGCCCACCAGCTTGAGACAGTAGATCCCTGCGGATGGGAATCTCCCAAGGAGTGCCGTCAAGCAGGGAAATTATCTCCAAGAACCATATTCGAGCTGGCCAATAAGGTGCTACTAGCAGCACACGTAGACCTTCTTGGCAAACTCTTGCTAGAACGTGTGGGAGCAGAGCGATCGGGGGAAAAGCGTAGGATCGATCCTATCAACTTTGAGCAAGATAAAGCTAGGTCTGGGCATCCCCTCCAGTCTCTACGAGAGACTGTTGGGCCTTATGGCAGCAGCAGCCAACGTCATACCGTTGGGCCTATTGCACATGAGACCGTTTCAATGGTGGCTGAAAAGTCGGGGGTTTCATCCGAGGATGAAACCTCTGAGAGTAATCAGTGTCACGCGGCTATGCCTACGTGCTCTGGGTATTTGGAGGTGCCCACAGTTTCTAGCCTTGGGTCACACTCTAGGGGCATCTCCTTACCGCAAGACGGTGATGACAGATGCGTCCCTCACGGGCTGGGAGTGGCCCTCATCTGGAGTGGCATATAAATCGCCTAGAGATGCGGGCCGTATTCCTAGCAATGAAATTCTTTCTTCCTCAGTTGAGAGGTCACCATGTGCTAGTTGTGACAGACAACACAGCGGTGGTCTCATATATCAACCACCAGGGAGGGTTACGTTCACGCCCCCTGTTCAGGCAGGCACAACTAATCCTTCTCTGGGCAGAGGGAAAGTTCTTGTCAGTGAGTGCAATGTACATTCCGGGCAGCCAGAATGTAGGGGCAGACATCCTGTCGAGGCAGGGGCTGAGGCCCGGGGGTTGGAGGCTCCATCCACAAGTGGGGGAGTCCATATGGCGGCGGTTCGGACAAGTGGAAGTGGATGTGTTCGCCTCCGAGGAGACAACACACTGCCCACTGTGGTTCGCCCCCACTCCTCCCGCACCATTGGGGCTGGACGCCATGGTGCACATGTGGCCGAGGTCGCCATATGGACTCCACCACTTGTGGATGGAGCCTCCAACCCCCGGGCCTCAGCCCCTGCCTCGACAGGATGTCTGCCCCTACATTCTGGCTGCCCGGAATGTACATTGCACTCACTGACAAGAACTTTCCCTCTGCCCAGAGAAGGATTAGTTGTGCCTGCCTGAACAGGGGGCGTGAACGTAACCCTCCCTGGTGGTTGATATATGAGACCACCGCTGTGTTGTCTGTCACAACTAGCACATGGTGACCTCTCAACTGAGGAAGAAAGAATTTCATTGCTAGGAATACGGCCCGCATCTCTAGGCGATTTATATGCCACTCCAGATGAGGGCCACTCCCAGCCCGTGAGGGACGCATCTGTCATCACCGTCTTGCGGTAAGGAGATGCCCCTAGAGTGTGACCCAAGGCTAGAAACTGTGGGCACCTCCAAATACCCAGAGCACGTAGGCATAGCCGCGTGACACTGATTACTCTCAGAGGTTTCATCCTCGGATGAAACCCCCGACTTTTCAGCCACCATTGAAACGGTCTCATGTGCAATAGGCCCAACGGTATGACGTTGGCTGCTGCTGCCATAAGGCCCAACAGTCTCTCGTAGAGACTGGAGGGGATGCCCAGACCTAGCTTTATCTTGCTCAAAGTTGATAGGATCGATCCTACGTGTGTTGGGGATAGAAACGCCCTCATCATAGTAGAATCCCATATAACACCTAGAAAAGCTGTCCTCTGCACTGGAGAAAGCATACTTTTCTTGAGGTTCAACCTGAGCCCCAAGCTCCTCATGTGGGCGAGAACAACATCTCGTTGTTGAACCGCCTGTTCCCTGGATCGTGCTAGAATTAACCAGTCGTCCAGCTAGTTCAGTACACGGATGCCCTGGAGTCGCAAGGGAGCTAGAGCAGCATCCATACACTTTGTGAAGGTGCGAGGGGATAAAGCTAGCCCGAAGGGAAGAACCAGAAATTGGTAAGTATGGTCTCCAAATGCAAACCTCAGGAACTTCCTGTGACTGGGCGATATTCCTATGTGGAAATATGCATCTTTCAGGTTTATCGTCACAAACCAGTCCTTGGACTGAATCTGTGGCATGATAAGTTTGAGCGTCAGCATCTTGAACCTGTATGTCCAAAGAGTATGGTTCAGATGACGCAGATCTAAAATTGGCCGCATACTCCCATCTTTTTTGCGGACCAGGAAATAACGGCTGTAAAAACCTCCCTCCCTTAAGGAACGGGGTACAAGTTCTATGGCCCCTTTATCCAAAAGGGAACTTACTTCTTGTGCTAACATTGGGCTCTGCTTTGTGCTGACAACTGTGGTAAGCACAACTCTGAACCGGGGGGGTCGAGCTCTGAACTGGATCCGGTAACCCTTTTCTATGGTAGACAGACCCCATGGAGACCCATTTGGCAGTAGTTTCCACACTGCCAAATGGTCTTTCAATGATGTTAGCTTTTCCACATTTCGTTGGAGGGAAAGCTCGCTGACCAGAGAAGGCTGAAAACGTGGGGTGGCCTTGGCCAGGGCAAGCACTACAGTAGCACTGGGGGCTAACTGCCCTAATAACCTCATGTCCCCAGATACATCCCTCCGTGGCCCATCAGGACCATTCCTTCCTAGCCTGCTTTGTTTTTATGATCATTCTTAGATCAGGCCTCTTAGCAGGCTGTGGCTGTGGCTGCCCGGTCCCCCTGGCTTTCTGCGGGGGAAGGCAGGCCGCCACACTCGCCTTCTGTGCCTCCCTCACACTAGCGCTGGCCCGGGCTCCACTCACGGAGGCCCGGGCAAACTCGACACGATGGAGAAGGAACTGTCTGAACGCCGCCGTTTGCTGTTTTGCCTCGCGAAACCTGTCTGCGATGGCATTAACAGCACCGCCAAACAGGCCGGAAGGTTTAACAGGGGCATTCAGCAAGGAGACCTTATCTTTGTCTCCCATCCCTGAGAGGTTGAGCCATAGGTGCCTCTCTGCCACAACCCGGCTACCCATTGAACGGCCGATATGACGGGCCGTTTGTTTGGTCACCCGGAGAGATAAATCTGTGGCACGGCGCAGCTCTGCCACTGCCTTGGGCCCAATTCCCTCCCCAGTTTCGAGCTCCCTCAGCAGGTCTGCTTGCTAGGCCTGCAACACTGCCATTGTATGCAGTGACCCACAAGTAAGACCCGCTGCCGCATAGGCTTTACCTACCAACGCCGAGGTGGCCTTACATGGCTTAGAAGGTAAAGTTGGCCTCCCTAAATTACCTGCCGTTGATGGAGAGAGGTGGCTTGCAAGCGCCTCCTCCACCTTTGGCATCACTACATAGACGTGCTGCTCACTCCCCATGATGGCTGAGTAATCAGACGTCGCGGGGTTATAAACACGGCTAGTGTATGGTGTTCTCCAGAAGCATGATATCTCATCATGCACTTCCGGAAAAAAGGGGAGTTTTCTGCGGTGTGAGGGAGATTTATATTTATTTTCACTGGAGAGGAAGCGCTAATCCAGCCTGCTACGAGCCACTTCCTCTTCCCCGGGCCAGTCTATATTCAACTTTTCAACCGCCCTAGTGATCACCTCAAGCAGCTCTTTATACGCTTGAGAGCTGCTGTCGGTTTTTGGTGCAATAGCACCCTCTACCGACTCCTCGGAGTCAGCGAGGGTGTTTTGGCTTTCCAGAGGGGAAGGAGGAGTCGCGACGCGAGCTCCAAAGTCAGGCGGAAAGCCGGACCTGGAAGACAAAACAAAAGATAGAGTAGCGCTCGTCTCCGGCTCCTCTTCCAAATACATACGAGAACCCCACGACCTTAGCCGGCTGGCTGTCTCGGCATCAGCCGGCTCAGATCCACAAGGCTCTGAAACCCAACTCCCTTCGGACGAGAAGGGAGCGAGCCAAGAGCGTAGTTGCCTAATCGTGAAATGTTCACAATGCTGACAGTCAGACCCGTTGAGGGCTGCTGTAGCATGCTCTACGCCCAAATACTTCACACAGAAAGCGTGTCCGTCTCATCCCATGATGAAATGGGAGCAAGGCGTAACACACTTTCTGAAATCTTTCTCGCTCATTATTTCCCTCTCTTTTCTTTTCTTTTTTCTAAAAAAGGATAGAAAAGTTTAGAGAGTTTGAGAAAATATAGAGTAGAAATGAAGCGTTTTTTGTCACACAAACAACAGACATGCAGTCTCGCTGAAGATAATAAGGCTGGCAGTGTGGTTCACAGGTGCCATATATATATCATGTGACGCGCTTAATTGCCACGTCACCTGATCATGGCAGGCCTATAAGTAGAGGCATGATTTTACACAAGCTTCAGATACCAGTCATACATGCAAGGCTCTCCCATACTGTTATGCTAAATGCAATGTCGAAGTTCCCTTTGAAAGGGAACACATGGAACAAAGGGAAAAGAAACTGAAATTTCCTATATACAGTAATGTAATCAAACAGTATTAAAAAAAAAAACAATTGGACTGGTGGCTTTAGGTAAGGGATTGGGGACATGGCTACTTTTTTGTTAAGTCAGTACAAAAAGCCTTGTTAGCTGGCAAGCTTTTCGCAAATATACTCAAATTGATCTGAAATATATTTCACAAGAAAATTTAATATTACTTTGGCAAGTACCAAAAATCATTTTAAATAAAACAAAAACACATGAAACAATTAGCTCACAGGCTAGGTAGACAGAGTTAAATGATAAAGCTTAATGATAAAAAAAAAAGCTTAATGAAGATGTCTTATGTTTGCGTTGCCATTGATCAATAATAGACATTTTTGTTTTACCAAATTATGTTGTATTACCTACTGAGTAGAGTGCCTGAGTAGAACATACTAAAGCCACAATCCTCTTAGTGGAGTGTTTATATTTTTTTGGATTTTTTGGGAAGACATGGGTCTGGCTTAAAGTTAACATGACATTCTACAAAAGGACATACCAACAGTCAAACATGGTGGTGGTAGTGTGATGTGGGTATGCTTTGCTTTTTCAGGGCCCGGGTGACTTCTATAATTGACAGAAATATGAATTCTGCTCACTGCCAGAAAATCCTGAAGGAGCATATATGGTCAGAAGTCCATTATCTGAAGCTCAAGTGCAATTTGTTTATGCAGTAAGTCAACAAATAAAAGAGCAAGTCCAACTCTGAATGGCTCAAAAGACACAAAATTATGGTTCTGGAGTGGCCTAGTCAAAATCGTGACTTAAACCCCTTGAGATGCTGTGGCAGGACCTTAAAATGGTAATTCATTATCAAAAGCCCTCCAATATGGCTGAGTTAAAACAATTATGCAAAGATGAGTGGGCCAGAATTCCTCTATATCAATGTAAGAGATTGACCAGTTATAAGAAGCATTTTGTTATAGTTGTTTCTGCTAAAAATGGCACAACCAGTTATTACCGTTGGAGGGGTGCAGTTACATTTTCATGTGACCGATATAGGTGTTGCATTTTTTTTCCTTCAATAAATGAAATTACAATTTAAAAACTATATATAGTGCTTAGTCAGTGTCAGACAGCAGTTGAGGATGCAAGTGCAGGTACTCAATGGTTTTATTTAATGAGATAAACAGGACAAAGTTGCAATCCAAAAACCTGGTCAAACAACATGCAAAAGTCAGGCAAAGACCAATAAGCATAAACAAGGCCAGGCAAGAGCAAAAATATGAATAGCAAAACTAGGTCAAACCCAAATAATCAATGCCCACCTGCCACACTTTGCTTTGTGGAAGCATGTGTCCTTTCCTGGCATGGAGCAGAGTTTAAAGTGAAGTGGGCAACAACTTACAAGATCAAACAAATAAAAAAATTAAACAATGGTAGGTAATTATCATTAAAAGAAACTAACAGTAAACACCAAGTAGCTGTACACCAACTAACAGTAACACAACTACCAGTAACATAACTAACACAATCAAAGAGATTGGTATAGACTGGTACAAAAGACAGAGCATATACTTTGCAATGAGTGTGAGAACTGAGAGTTTTTTTTATACTGTGAGAGTGGTGGTGATTGTGCTTAAGTCCAGATGTGTGTGATCAATAATCTGGTGAGTGTGACCGTGAAAATGTCTGGATGTTGTAGTTCTTAGTGGCCATGTTTGTAGGCCGCACTGAGTTCTGGGAAGTGGGGATGTGTAGTTGGATGAGTATTCCAAATACGACATTGGCATGACGCTCATGCTGTCTTGGCATAAGTATACCAATGACGATCTGAAACAAGTAAGTATGACAAATAGAAGAAATCAGGAAGGGGGCAAATACTTTTTCAGAGAACTACAACAAACCAGAATGTATAGAAAGTGATCAACATTTAGTTGAAAAACAAAATGTTTAATAGAAAGATATTTATTTGCTTACATCACATTTGAGGATGCTGTGTGTTAAAAGAGAGGTTCCCAGACTTTTCCAGGGCAAGGCCCCACAAACGATGTTAAAATTTGACCGAGGCCCCCCTTTTGCAAGATATCTTTAAAACACATTAAAAATACAGACTTCTGAATATATCCCCCTTTTTTTATTATTAATAATGACATCTTACATCTTTACATTACATTACATTAGGAATTGATTGTGTGTGTGTGTGTGTGTGCGTGTGTGTGTGTGTGTGTGTGTGTGGTTGTCTGAGAGTGAGAAAGAGAAAACATACATTTATTTATTTTTCACACCAAATTGTTGAGGCCATATTTTTTTTCACATATTTTTTTACCTTACACTCACACATTAATATTGCACATTTGTGACTTTTTTTTTTTTTTTTTTATCTCAAAGCTACAACATTCTTCTACATTACAATTGTGATATATTAACTTGCAGTTGCAAGATGTTGGATTTTAGGGATTGTGGGATTTTAACTTGTAGTTAAACAAGATAGTAACTCACAATTGTGAGAAAAAAGCTGTAATTGCGAGATAAATGTGCACAGTCATTTTACATTTCATACATGGCAGAAAATTCCATACACTTCACTGTTTTTGTAATGTTTGAATATGGATTGTATAACTACTTATAATGTTGCACATTTTCTACAAGCAATCCACAATTTTTTTGCACTTGTTCTAGTGTGGGTTGTTTATATGTCCTCCTAACCCAAGCATTATCAGATGCACTTAACCCTACCCATAAAACCATCTATGCAGAAAACAGTATTATAAATGAAGTCTTAAAGGGATAGTTCACCCAAAATTAAAAATTCTGTCATCAATTACTCACCCTCATGCCATTCCAAACCCATAAGACTTTCATTCTTCTTCAGAACACAAATGAAGACTTTCTGGAGATTTCTGTTCCTCCATTTACAGTCCAAGTAACCAAAACGTTCAAGCTTCAAAAAGTTCATAAAGGCACTGTAAAAGTAATCCATGTGATCCATGGATCCTCCAGTGATTTAATCCCAATTTTATGATGCGATACGAATGCTTTGATATGAATATGAAAAGTGTTTGGAACGACATGAGGGTGAGTAATTGATGACAGGAGTTTCATTTTTGGGTGAATATCTCTTTAATTTTGTCTTATTTTCAAGAATGTCTAATAAGTTACTTGGTTTTTAAATTCAAACAAATCCATTAACCACACATATATTTTTGGTTGAATGATTTGTATTCTATGATTTGTGTTTGTATTTATTTGTATTCACGGTTTGTATTTATACCTTAAGGATTTCCCTTTACTTTAAAAAAATTACTCTAACAAGACTTATCACATGAATGGAAATATGAATGGAGACATGCTGCTGTGTACCCACTGTTGGCTGGAAAGCAAACAAACATGACAAAGGGCTGAATGGAGAGGAAAAATGAGGAGTGGGAAAATAGATCAATAATGCTCAGGAAATAAGGTAGAAAAGGTTATTTACTTGACATTGATCCGTCGCCTCAGCAGCAAAGCCCAAACTGCTTCTCTTTTGTTAACCATTAAGCCTGAGTTTACTCACAATGACAGGGAAGTCAACTAACAGGTGTAAATTATAGATCGAAGGAGGTTGCAATACCTTTGTCACTGCCTGGTGCCTGTGTAGTTACAGCCCAGAAGAAATTTAATCAGTAGGGATAATAATGACAAATTTATCACACTCAAGTCCCAAGTGCTTCTGACACCTGCCCAGTGTCCTGAGTAAGCGCTCCTCAGGCCCAAGCCTGATTGATACAGACATTCTTTTTCTATCTGAGACTGATTGATTGTGACACAGCACATTTGTTTTCAGTCATTGTGCATGGCTTTTTTTTTTTTTTTTTTCAGGAAGAGACTTCAGCTCCAGCTAGGAATGAGGGTATTCACATAACTGATGCTCTTATGAGATTTTTTTTATTTAGACTATATATAAAGTAATTGATTAAGTTATTTTTATCATAATTTGTTCTGTCATATGAAATAATGTAGACATTTGGTTAGTTACAAAAGAGTTGGTTAGTTACAAAAGAGTTAACATTTCATCACATTTAAATGGGTTCTTGGTATTTACTGTTAGTTCCTGTTAATGATAATTTCATACGCTGCACCACGCCAGGAAAGGACACATGCTTCCACAAAGCAAAGTGTGGCAGGTGGTCAAGTAGTAGGGATATAATTTTTGAGTTCTCCAATCAATGTTGCACAGGCCAACAGGAAAGACTTAAAGAATACACATGATTTGCTTGTAAACTCAGAAGATTATAGTGTGCTTAACATTATTTAATGAATATTTTCCCAACACTTCATTAAATTAAAAACAAGGTAAAAAAAGAAAAGAAAAGAAAAAACACTTTTCTTAGATGGAAGTATTTAACAAGCAGTCATAGTAAACCAGTATTAAAAACACAATTTGTGTATATTAATTCACACAATGTGTGAATGTGTGCCTTATTTGTATATCTGAGACCAGTTTAACACTGTAAATATTAACACAGGTCATATAATTTTTGGTAAGAAAGGTTCAAAGCTTAATCTATAAATTTTAATCATGTGTTGTGTCTGAGCTGTAGTCAGTTACTGCTTTTATCACAGGAAGAATAACACGTGATTAAAATTTATAGATTAAGTTTTGAACCTTTCAAAGCTCTGTTTATGACTCTGTTAATTTGTAATGCAATTGACAACAGTGTAATTCCATATTTGGATAAAATCTGTTTAATCAGGGCTCTTTAAATCTGGCCTGCAAAGTTTAGCTCCCACCCTAATCAAACACACCTGAACAAGCTAACCAAAGCTTCAGGATCACTAGAAAATTACAAGCAGGTTAGTTTGGATGTTGGCTCTAAACTCTGCAGATTTGATGAACTCTGTGATAATTCATTCTTTGTGTTGCCAATATCAAATGTAGTAACATTTTGGGCTTCACTGACAAGCATAAGCTATTGTATGTCAATCATAAACATAATTACAGTAAAATATTGTTCATGTTTATTATTTGTTATGCTTATTTTACATCTGTTCATTTCTCAAATGCATGATTAAAGTAGGCTTTTCCCCAGATTTCTACACTTCAGGTTCAAGTTCAAGTGGTTTTATTGTCATTTCAACCATATACGGTACTGTACACAGTGAAACGAAACAACGGTCCTCTAGGACCATGGTGCTACATAAAACAACACACTAACCACATGAGATGACACAGAACTGAATAAGATCTACAAACATTCTACATAAAGTGCATAAACTACTAAAACAGGACAATAGGCACACAAAGGTACCCCCTAAAAAATTAAGATTGAGTCTCAAACCATTCCAGTTATGAATTGACCCTAAAAGTGGAACTGTGAGCAATCTTGAGCATTACAATTGGACTTAGGAAGTCTTAGGAACAAGACTGTGCAAAATGTTTGTGTCATTCCTGGGATTCAGTAATATTTCAACTTGGATTTTTTTCAACTACATTTGATTATTTTTCTACAAAGCCCTCATCATTAGGCACATAACAAACCTTTTCTGATTTGTACACCTTTTATTCTCAACCACCATAAGGGAGAACATAGGATTTGTTTTAAAAGGATTTTACACAAAACTTGTTACAAAGCAAACATCTACCTACTGCTTGTGTGTCCCTCATAACAATTTAATGACTACAAATGTAAAATTTATGATCATTTTCACATTTTTAAGTGATGGAATTTACTAATAGACAAATTGGGTATCTGTGGTCTCCTTATTTTTTGAAAAAAAAAAAATCTATTTGTTTATCTATTTATTTATATGTTTAACCAAAACCACAAGTTTATGTTTATTTTTTAATTGTCCTCCCTATTTTATTTTCCAAGAATAGTAATGTGACAAGGTTGAGAATATTGTGATGCGGTTGAAAGGACACATTACCTTCAATTTGAATTAGTTCTGATTATTATGAAATTCCTTCCAAGACTCAACCAAAACACTGTATTCCATTGTAGGCAACCATGTAATAAAGACATTAGTCATATTAAATAATAATTTTACTGTAGGTGAACACTCTTCCCTCTCTGTTCCCTTGTTAACACATTTCCTCTTTGTTCCTTTAACACTTTTTCCTTTTTGTTTCTTAAACTCTTCCACAACTGCATGAAACCAGTTTCAACCAGGTACAGACAGATGTCTTCCCAAATACCATTTGCTTGCATTCCTGTCTTCCAAATGCCATATATGTAGTTGTTCCTCACTTGCACTGATATGCTTCCTGTTTTATACACATATGCCCTTTCGCCTAGCCAATCAATAGTTAACCAATTGTCTTGAACGCGTCAACATTTATTGCAGTATATAAATTTACAATGAGGTTCTTCAGATGAAATTTTCACCAGACTCTGGTATTAATTGAAGAAATCCACACATATAAAGAAATCCAAACATTAAAGTCCATAAATGAAGTTATGTGTAATAAAGAGGAATGACACAGGAAAAAAGTATTGAACACACTAACTGAAATTTATTTAATACTTAGTGGAGAAGCCTTTGTTTGGAATGACAGCTTCAAGACACTTCCAGTATGAAGAAATTAATCAGCCGCACTATTCAGATGTGATTTTGGCCCATTCTTCTAAACATCCATCCATCCATCCATCTTCAACCACTTACTCCTTTTCAGGGTCGCGGGGGAACCTGAAGCCTATCCCAGGCAGCATGGGGCATAAGGCGGGGTACACCCTCGATAGGGTGCCAGTCCATCGTAGGGCACAATCACATATACACTCACACACCCGTTCATACTACGGACACTTTAGACACGCCAATCAGCCTACCATGCATATCTTTGGACTGGGGGAGGAAATCGGAGCACCCAGGGGAACCCCCCACAGCACAGGGAGAACATGCAAACTCCACACACACATGGCCCCGGCGGGAATCGAACCCCGGACCCTGGAGGTGTGAGGCGAACTTAATTTTTTCTCTGAAACCAATTGAGAGTTACCTTTGCTGTATGCTTTGGATTCTTGTCCTGCTGGAAGGTCCACCTACTTATCATCATCATCATCATCATCCTGATGGATGGCATGCGATGAAAAACAGCCCCACACCATGATGATTCCACCTCCAAACTTACTGTTGGTATAGTGTTTTAACGTAAAGTGTATTTCTTCTCCAAACATGGTGTGTAGTATGACAGCCAAAAAGTTACATTTTGCTCTTGTCTGACCAGACTACACTCTCCCAGTATTTCATTCACTTGTGCAAATGAGTTGTAGCAAACTTTAAAAGAGCTTTGACATGCCTTTTCTTTGGTAATGGAGTCTTGGAGCGTGAGCAGTGGAGTGCATCGCCTATTGTTTTCTCTGTGATGATGGCACCTGCAGCCTACAAGTGTTTCTGGAGCTTTTTCTGAGTGGTCCTTGGCTCTTGGGCTACTCTTCGAACTATTCTTCTGACTCCCTGATCAGAAATCTTGCAAGGAGCTTCTGTGCATGGCCGGTTGATGGCGGAGTGATGTTGCTTCCAACTCTCCCAAGTGCTTGATATAGGTAGTGTGTAGCGGGGAAAGGGCACCTTCTTTTCTCATGTACTATCATGTTCTCTGTTCTTAAAAATCAAAACCCGATGATCACGTTCTTAACTGAGCCAGAGCTGTATCTCCCTGCAGTTCTCACCTGGTTTCCCACTGAAGCCAAGCAGGGTTGAGTCTGGCCAGTACATGGATGGGAGGCCTCCTGGGGAAAACTAAGGTTGCTGCTGGAAGTGGTATTAAGGAGGCCAGCAGGGGCTGCTCACTCTGTGGTCTGTGTGGGGCCTAATACTCATCGTCATGTGATGAGTCGTTAAACTCTCTGTGGTCATGAAAATCATCTTAGGACACTTATGGAAAAAAGACCCTTCTCTATCATGGCCCCCTAATTATTCCCATCCCCAGCTGGCTACATCACTCTCTCCTCTCCATCAATAGCTAGTGTGTGGTGGCTGTTCTGGCTTGCTATAGCTTCTGTTGCTTCATCCAGGTGGATGCTACACACTAATGGTGGTTGAGGTTTCCCCCTCTCCATACTATGCAAAGCACTTTGAGTGTCTAGAAAAGTGCTATGTAACTGTAATTAACAATTTTCTGGGTGATCATCTTGGATATCTACTGAGAGGTAAGATTCATTTTTACACTTTGAAGTATCCATGGTGTTCTATGGAAGCAATTTGAAGTAACTGTTAATAGAATTTGAATGTGAAAAGGCTTCAGCTGCCATGGCAGTGTTTCCCCTGGCTTTATTGTGAAAAAGGCTCCAGCCTCCGTGATGGTGTTTCCCCCTGGATTTATTGTAAATTTGTAATTTGAACTTTATGCCTTGCCACTGTACTATACCACAAATGGATTTGAAATGAAAAAAAATGAAGGTGTATTTAAAGTGTGGACTTTTGTTAACCCCTTGAATTAAAGCTAAAAGATATTGCATTAACTATTTAGGAATTATATCCATTTATTAGAGTTCCTCCATTCACAGGTTCAAAAGTAATTGGACAAACTAACAAAATCATTAATTTTATGAATATTTGTAATACTTGGATGCAAATGACTGCCTAAAGTCTGGAACCCAATTAGCCATTTTCCCTCCCCGGTGTCATGTGACTTGTTAGTGTTACAAGGTCTCAGGTGTGAATGGGGAGTAGGTGTGTTAACTTTGGTGTCATCGCTCTCACACTCCCTCATACTGGTCACTGGAAGTTCAACATGGCAACTCATGGCAAAGAACTCTCTGAGGACCCAAAAAAAAAGAATTGTTGCTCTACATAAAGATAGCCTAGGCTATAAGAAGATTGCCAAGACCCTGACACGGAGCTGCAGCACATTGGCCAAGACCATACAGCGGTTTAACAGGACAGGTTCCACTCAGAACAGGCCTCGCCATGGTCGACCAAAGAAGTTGAGTGCACGTGCTCAGTGTCATATCCAGAGGTTGTCTTTGGGAAATAGACATATGAGTGCTGCCAGCATTGCTGCAGAGGTTGAAGGGGTGGGGGGTCAGCCTGTCAGTGCTCAGACCAGACTGCGTCAAATTGGTCTGCATGACTGTCATCCGAGAAGGAAGCCTCTTCTAAAGATGATGCACAAGAAAGCCCGCAAACAGTTTGCTGAAGACAAGCAGACTAAGGACATGGTTTACTGGAACCATGTCCTGTGGTCTGATGAGACCAAAATAAACTTATTTAGTTCAGATGGTGTCAAGAATGTGTGGCATCAACCAGGAGAGGAGTACAAAGACAAGTCTGTCTTGCCTATAGTCAAGCATGTCATGGTCTGGGGCTGCATGAGTTTTGCCGGCACTGGGGAGCTACAGTTCATTGAGGGAACCATGAATGCCAACATGTACTGTGACATACTGAAGCAAATGATCCCCTCCCTTCGGAGACTGGGCCGCAGGGCAGTATTCCAGCATAATAACGACCCCAAACACACTAAAGAAGCTGAGGGTGAAGGTGATGGACTGGCCAAGCATGTCTCCAGACCTAAACCCTATTGAACATCTGTGGGGCATCCTCAAATGGAACTTGGAGGAGCACAAGGTCTCTAACATCCACCAGCTCCGTGATGTCGTCATGGACGACAAGAGGACTCCAGTGGCAACCTGTGATGCTCTGGTGAACTCTATGCCTAAGAGGGTTAAGGCAGTGCTGGAAAATAATGGTGGCCATACAAAATATTGACACTTTGGGCCCAATTTGGACATTTTCACTTAGGGGTGTACTCACTTTTGTTGCCAGCGGTTTAGAAATTAATGGCTGTGTGTTGAGTTATTTTGAGGGGACAGCAAATTTACACTGTTACACAAGCTGTACACTCCCTACTTTACATTGTAGCAAAGTGTCATTTCTTCAGTGTTGTCACATGAAAAGATATAATCAAATATTTACAAAAATGTGAGGGGTGTACTCACTTTTGTTATATACTGTATTTAAAAATTAATTCTGCTACTTCTATCAGCAGTCTCATCATCAGTCAACACCAATGACCCATTTCCATTGGCATACATACATGCCCATGCCGTTACACACCCTCCACCATGTTTGACAGATGATGTGGTATGCTTTGGAACATAAGCCCTTCCTTTACTTTTCCATACTCTTCTCTTCCCATCATTCTGGTACAAGATAATCTTGCATCAGAACTGGTCTTTTTTTTAGAGGTATTTTTTTAGCAATCTAATCTGGCCTTTCTGTTCTTGAGTGTTACCCATGGTTTGCATCTTGTGGTAAACCATGTGTATTTATATACATTAAGGCATTTCTTGATTGTAGACTTTGACAATGAGATACAAAACTCCTCCAAAGTGTTCTTGACTTGGCTAGATGTTGTAAAAAGGTTTTTCTTCAACAAGGAAAGAATTCTGCAATCATCCACTTCAGTAGTATTCTGTGGCCTTTTCTGGCCTTTTGGTGTTGCTGAGCTCGCCAGTGCATTCCTTCTGTTTAAGAAAGTACCAAATTGTTGCTTTGGCTACTCTTAAAGTTTCTACTCTCTCTCTGATAGGTCTGTTTTTTCAGCCTAATGATGGCCTCTTTCACTTGCATAAACACCTCTTTGTTCCCATGAACAGCTACCAAATGCAAATTCAACACTTGGAATCAACTCCAGACCTTTTATCTCCTTAATTTGTCATGCAATAATGAGGAAACAGGCCACAATTGGCCATGAAACTGCTTATCAGTCAATTGTCCAATTACCCATGAGCGTGTGAAAATGGAGGGACTCCATTAATACCTAAATGGCTGCAATTCTTAAATAGTTAATGCAATATTTTTGTTAAACCCTTTCAATTAAAGATGAAAGTCTACAGTTCAATTACATCTTGATTGCTTCATTTCAAATCTATTGTGGTGGTGTACAGAGGGAAATATACAAAAATTGTGTCGCTGTCCAAATACTTATGAACCTGGCATTATGTCAAGGATGATACCTGGGTTCAGGTCATCATCATCATATCTCCTGTCCTGTCCACTGTCCAAGCACATCTGGATTTCCACCTTTCTCCACTTACATGGGTTATGTATTTTCCTGATCGTTTGCTGGTTGTGCAGACATCGGGAAGTTCTGACCAAAACTGAAGTGCTGTGCACTGCCTTTGTCTTTGCTGATGTGGGTGCCATTTCTGACCATAGGATGCCTGTCAAAGTTTAAATGGACACATTACATGAAATATTCTCTTTATAACAAAAATATGATTTCAGTAAGTGTATATTTACCATAACCATTTCATATTTTGTAATTCAAATAATTGATAAATGATGTGAATAACTCAACCCCGTCACAAGTTATATAAATAACCTTACAGTTATTGTTTCAGATAACACCTGTGACAGGGTGCCCGGTGGCTTAGTGGTTAGCATGTTCGCCTCACACCTCCAGGGTCTGGGGTTTGAGCCCTGCCGGGGCCACGTGTGAGTTTGCATGTTCTCCCCATGCTGCGGGGGTTTCCTCCCCCAGTCCAAAGATATGCATGGTAGGCTGATTGGCGTGTCTAAAGTGTCCGTAGTGTATGAATGGGTATGTGAGTGTGCCCTGTGATGGACTGGCATCCTGTCCAGGGTGTACCTCGCCTTGTGCCTGATGCTCCCTGGGATAGGCTCCAGGTTCCCCCGCGGCCCTGAAGAAGGAGTAAGCGGTAGAAGATGGGTGGATGGATAACACATGTGACAAGGTTGGGTGTGATGGGGTTGTTTTTATTAGCTCAAAATGGCCACTGCTCCTCCTTTGAGGAGAATATACCACATGGCAGAAATAAAATAACTATATTTTATATAGTCATGGATAAAATAAAAAATTAAAAAGTAATCATTCTACATCTTAATTTTATGTGATGGGGTTGAGTTGTTACGCTTGATAATCCTCTCCCTGGTTATAATATACCTCCTAAATATGAATAAACAGTATGATATCTCTTACCTTCTTTTGCACCATACTGTGGAAGAGAGCTGAATGATGGCACTTCTGGTTAATGATGTCACATATGGGTGGAGTCTAAATTATTATGGGTGGAGAATGATTGGTGTGACAGGGTTGAGTTCAGACTGAGGGACATAACTTTATAGCCTGGTTTTTATAAAATATCTTGCATTAAAAAAAATTCACAAAAAAGGAGCACCAATCATTTCTTACATTATTGCCAAAAATTATAGACACTGTGCACATTTTATTAATTATTTTCTAAATACAAATACAGTGACGTGCCTCAGGGACATTTTCTTGGTGTATGATAGAAATACAGATGTGGCCATTAAAAATGTGCATCAAAGGAAACTGGGTCCTACGATTTCATTTGGTAACACGCGGAATCACGTGCATGCTGTGGGCACAGGTAATTCAAAACCAGTAAGGGGCAGTTATGTTTCATTTGAATAAACATGGCTTGCTAGTAGATCCAGTAGTTCTGCCTGGACATATACTTTATACACATATATTCTTTTACCAACCAAACGGTGCTGTTTCCTTTACTGAAGTCCATGATCTGCTTGTGCTTGGCCTGTGGATCTGTGAACCTCTCTCAGAACCCTTTTGCAACAAGCAGCAGAGCACATTAAATGTTGCTGTTGGAATGGAATGTGTGGTCAGTTACATTTTTGAGAAAAAATATTATGAACGGTTTAAATAAAAATATTACGTTGTTCATCAACACTTACAATAAACCTAATTTAAACAAGTTTCTAATTACAAGAATGAGCGTGGTCGAGTCACATAGTATAGGTAACTATAGTAAATTAAATTAATGTAGCTACGGTATGTGTGTGTTTGAATAGTGCAGCGATAACATGCAGGGTGTATTATGCCAGTGACTGGGGTTTGAGCCTCAGCTCAATTTAGTGTTTTTCAAATGAGCTTGTTTCTTTTTCACTGTGGAAAGTTCCTCAATGTAATGTTGAATGAATTCCATCTTCTCATTTTTTGACAATGGAAACTTTTATTCTTTTCTTAGATTAAAAGTTTTACTATTTAAAAACTGATTTAAAGTGAACACAGAAGTCCACACACTGAAAAAAGCTAATTGAATTTATTTAATTCAAATTCTTACATTGGTTCCACGTGTTTGAATTGAGGTACATTTAACATAATTTGTTTTGGTACATCAAACATGATTTGATAATATATTTTCAATGCCCTGAATAGAATTAAACTTCACCCGAACTTAGGTGTTACGCCACGGCGAACTCGCAGCCACCGTGCCAGCGCGGACTACATATCCCAGCCACACCCGCGCTCAAGTTCGCCGGAATACTGAGTGCAAACACCTGTGCGCCGCACAAGGTTATATAAGACCTTGGTAACAACAATGCGGCGCGAAGTAATGCTAAGGTTTTCTCAAACGCTTGCAAGTTACCACGCTCACTACTTCTAGTAGGATTTACAAGGGTTAAGAACTTCAGCCTCGTTGACGACTGCGATTCACAGATAACGATTTGGATTACGTTGTTTGCCTCGGACTGTACGTTTTGCGCTTCACGCTTCGCTCGCCTGTCTGTCAGTGCTCGGCCCGCGCTTGCGTCCCACCTGGTAATGTAACATTAGGATTGAACCCTGGTTCCTGGTGTTCTGCAACAACACATATCCACTGCGTTATCCTACTGCACACTGTTTGCCCATGTTTATTTAAATACTATAGTTAATAATACCTGTATTGTGTGACTTGATCAAAATTAAACCAAATATTCAAACATTTTATGTATTAATTTAAACATGTGGCAACATTTATCAAATGTGTTGTTACAGAAAAAGCATATTCACATCGTGATTTACACATCCTGACTATCATGGAGGTGGGTAGTAACATGCTACATTTACTTTGTTACATTTACTTACTCTTACTCAAGTTAATTTTTTATCACAGAAATGTACTTTTACTTCACTACATTCGGTGCCGTTCCTCCGTTACTGTTGACTATTAATGAATATATGTAGTTTTACTAATTAGCTTAAATGACTTATAATGAGGTCGCGAGCCTCAGAATATGCTGCAGTGGTCTGACACAACAACTGTTCACATTTTTAGCATCCTGGAGAGGGGGAGAAGTGAGAGTGTCAGCACACAAATACACACACAGTTCTCCATGTAGTCTAACTTCAATATTTTCCCTTGATTTTAATCAGATCCGAAGTAACTTGGCTCTGAGAAGACTACTTGAGTAGTACTTGAACAGGTGCAAATGGCGCATAACCCTAGGCCCACACAAACCCAAAGTGTGGAGGCCATTCCACTAAACTACCAAAAAGATATTTCAAATGAAACTGCATGAAAAGTTTACAAAAACAAGAGACTGACACAAAATCCAGAGACTCTATTTGCAAACCTCCAAAAGGATGGCAGCACCAGCAACCTGATTTTTTTTTTTTTTTTTTTTTTTTTTTTTTACATGAATAAACCCCATGCATGCCACAGTGCCATAATTTAAAACTTTCCCTCTGCTGAAAGAAAAGGCATCTGTGCGTGTTTCCAGCTAAAAATTAAAAAAATGAGGAAGACAAAACAACTGTCAGCATCAACATATACAACCCCAATTCCAAAAAGTTGGGACGCTGTGTAAAATGTAAATAAAAACAGAATGCAATGATTTGCAAATCTCACAAACCCATGTTATTCACAATAGAACATAGAAAACATATCAAATGTTTAAACTGAGCAAATGTACTATTTTAAGGGGAAAATAGGGTCATTATGAATTTGATGGCTGCAACATGTCTCAAAAAATGCCTATGGAATGGGCAGCTTGCACATCTGTAAAGGC
The DNA here is from genome assembly GCF_023375685.1 of Ictalurus furcatus. Classification (NCBI taxonomy): domain Eukaryota; kingdom Metazoa; phylum Chordata; class Actinopteri; order Siluriformes; family Ictaluridae; genus Ictalurus; species Ictalurus furcatus. The sequence continues at coordinate 16,861,932 of NC_071258.1, forward strand.
ACAATCAATGCTGAAAGGAATATACAGGTTTTAGAGTAGCATATGCTTTCATCCAGATTCCATCCCTTCTTTACTTCTGAGAGTCTGCCTCTCTAAGATACTCCTCTTATACCAAATAATGTTACTGACCTATTGCCAATTAACCTAATAAGTTTCAAAATGGTCCTCCAGCTGTTTCTTTTTAGTAATACATTTTCCAGCCTTTTCTTGCCCCCGTCTCAACTTTTTTGAGACATGTTGCTAAGGTAATTTCAAAGGTAAATTCAAAATGACTCCATTTTCCCTTAAAATGGTACATTTCATCAAAGGGCTCTTGGAACAAAACTTCCTCAAGATCAAGGAAAGAGCACAACAGGAGCCCATTACCAATGACCAACTCCTCACCCCAAAGGAGTCAGACTACTTGTTTCCACCTCCCCCACAGATGAGCATAGAGATCCCCCCAGCACTGAACAAACCAAAGACCCCCATCCATACTGTTACTGCAGTGACATGAGAGAAAGATTCACATTGTTGGAAGGGGAACTGGTACAGCTCAGAGAGATGACCATCTCTTTATACCAGGGGTGCACAATTAGAATTCAAAGAGGTCCAGTGTCTAACATTTTCTCCCCCCAAATGCCCAAACGATCAAAATGTCCAACATGCGCTATGACTTGGGGGCATATGTCATTCTTGTATATGTATAGCTAATAAACAAAGTAGTAAATTTCAATTTCAACAATATTTATTGTTAAACATGAGGTAAAATAAATGTACCCTAATCTTAATTAAACATAAGCCTATCACAATTGTTCTCATTTAAAGCAAAACAAGACTGCATCTTCACAAAAAAATAACAAACGTGCCTGTTGGTCAGTGAATGCATGGGAGAGGACTCTGGTGGACTGTTCATACTGGGCTTTGAGTTCATTTATTCATGAGTTCATGCCCTCACCTCAGACTGTTGTGGATATGTTTGCTCAAAACATCTGTGCTTTATCTCGTAGTTGCGTTACATATTGGCACTTTTTATTAGAGCCACAGTCTCTGAACATATCAGGCAGAGTGGTTTGACACTCGCTAAGGGAAGGATGAAGGCAGAGAAAAATAATAATAATGCAGGGCTGCTTAGGGCTTCTGTAGGTTTGGGTTCAGCAACAAAGAAATTCTTTCTGTTTTTGAAGAGGATGAATCCTGCTACTTTTTCGTCAGTTACTTATTGACGTGTGGATCTCCCATTCCTCCTAACTATTATCACCTCTCAGCAGTGTTTCTCTTTGAGTAAAAATGCTTTTGCCTCCATTGCGATGTCATAGACTGCAAATATGTACAAATAACTTAATTATAACTTAACTTTATTATATGACTCTCCAGGTTTTATGCTTCTGCTCCTCCCCTTAAATTTGATGAGCCAAAAGATGATCAGACTACTTAAAGATGAAAATTGCTTATTAATCACCCAGTACATTTGCATGTGAATCCAAAACTACTCAAGCTGCAATAAATGAGCACATGCATTTTATTCCCTGGATTGCCAAATTAAACAAACTGCATTCCATTTCTTAAAAAAAATAATTTTTTTCATTGCTGTCACGTTAGGAAGTTGAGACGGATGCAGGTGCGGAATTCTAAACGTTTTAATAAATAAACCAACAAAACACAAAAGACACTATGACCAAGGCAAAACACTGTGGCAAACTCTAAACATAAACTACAGAAACAAAACACAGTACCATGGACAACGGTAAGGTAAGACAAACGTGGGAAAAGAAAGCATTGCAAACTGTGGCTATATACTTGAGTGCTCGTTAACAAGAAAGTGATTCAGTTGCAGGTAGTCATGTGACTGATGTAGTAAGGTGCAGTGGCTGCTGGGAACTGAAGTCCAGAGTTCCTTCTCTGATACATGATAATTGTAAAAAAAAAAAAAAAATCATTGTAAAATAATGTTACAAAGGATTCTTTTATTTTTCAATCTACAGATAAATAAAAGTTAAACTGGAAAATTAAATGGTAGGCTATACAGCTGCAGCTATTTCTGGACATAACAAATGTCCACAAACATGACACATGAATAAAGCAATTTTATGTATTAAATTAAAAAATATACGATATAGTTGTCTTGAATATCTCTGCAGCTCATCGAAAATATAAATGGGCATCAACTGAAAGCATGCTGTCAGAATTAAAATTTAAAGTAGCTTTTTTGTATTTAGTTACTTCTGTTTCTGAATAAATAAGCATTGTGTCATCAAATCTGAAAAGTCTTTTTGATTTGATGGTCAGAAGCTGTACTAAATGATGAATAACCTAAAAATCACAAACAATGACACTTGTAAATAAAATAATTTTATATATGCAATTTATTATAAAAAGTCAAATAAAATAAAAAGACATCTAAATAGTGAAAAAAAAAATAATAATTGTTGGAATTATACAAATGAATGTCAATAACTTGTAATAGTTAGCTAATAGTCCATCCCCTGAATCTTTCTAATTGGTATGGGCCTCCAGTCAGTGTTGTACATGCCCCCAATGGCCACCTATGTCTGTGTGGATAAAAACAGATGATCCATCTGTAAAGGCAACTCAAATGAGCAAGATCAGCAAAGAGCATTCACAAGGCATCAGGACGAGGATTTACTTAAAAAAAAAAAAAAAAAAAAAAACCCCAAATGTGACTTAACAATAATTTGGGATTGTATTTCATTCCAACATTAAAGATTAAGTAGACAGACTTGAGCCATTTGTGTTATTTCATACGTCAGCTTTGCTGATGATAGTAATATTCTAAAATGTGAAAAAAATATTTTGAATAAGAAACTGTTTCAAAACTTTTGACAGGAAGTGTACTTAAAATGTATTTAACTGTACCTTTATTAAATAAACTATTTTTTCTTTTGAACAATGCAGAAATGTGTGTTAAAAAAAACCCATTCATTATAATAAAATAAAATCATAGTGCAGCAAACGTTCACTCCCATGAAGCACAAAGAATGATGTAATCGAGTTGGTGTTCTTACACTCTCAAACTACTTAAATATTATATACCTTAATATTTTGCAATAAAAATAAAATATATGATCAAATCATGTTTAATGTACGAAAACAAATTATGTTAATGTAACACAATTCAATCATGTGGAACCGATGTACGAATTTGAATTAATTCACTGGGCTTTTTTTCAGTGTGTGGACTTCTGTGTTCACTTTAAATGTTTTTTTTTTTTTTTTTTTTTTTTTTTTTTAATAAAACTAATAAAAGAAAAGAAATCTAATCTAAGAAAAGAGCAAAAGTTTCCATTGGCAAGAAAGGAGAAGATGGAATTCATTCAATGTTACCTCAAAGAACTTTCTACCGTGAAAAAAAAAAACCCAAAACACTTATTTAAAAAATACTAAACTGAGCTGGGGCTCAAACCCCAGTCACTGGCATTCTAAACCCTGCATACTACTACTGTGCTATTCTATTTCACATGCTGTAGCCACGTTAATTTAAATACTATAGTTATTGTACCTGTACTACGAGACTCGGTCATACTCACTTTATATACTTAAATCTTGTTATTAGAAACTTTTTAAATTAGGTTAACTTGTTTAAGTTTTGATGAGAAATGTAATATTTGTATGTGAACCATTCGACCACGCATTCCATTTTTTTATTGTACTGTGTTCAGCTACAGTATGTTGTTGCACCAAATGGTTATTGTGTGAAGCACAACAAATTAATTTAAATTCTTAGAACCCTGCCTGCTGTGTACCGTGTGATCACATGTGTAAACGTAAAAAAATGTGCATTCTTAAAGGCCACATCTGTAAGACATTCTTTTATGATAAAATGATTTGAATGCAATAATTATTTTCATTCATTATTATAGACATATCAAAATATTGTAAAAAGCTTTTAGCATTTCATTTAGTTAACCAACACTGAACACTGGAGGACTGAAATATTACCAAATCCCAGGAATGACACTTATACAGTATATGTCCATGTACCTGTAATGTGCTCTAGAGATTAGTTTTTGTTCCATGGAGCTAGACCACCCTGAGCTGAGATATAGAGGTTTCAGTAAACAGCTGTATAACCAAAATTTGTTGCATGCCATGTCACAAAGTTGTAGTTAAACTAAGTTAAAAAAAAAAATTAAAAAAAAGGATGGTTTTGAAGGTGATCACAAAAAAAGTTAGGAAAATTTAAGAATGGTCAAGCAACCTGTATTGGACCACTTGAGATTGAATGATTGTGTACTTTTGAGTAATTTTGAGTACTTAGGGTGTGTATTCAGTGATTCATTTTCACTGAGAGCAGGCCCATAGAGTGAGGTAACTCTTTCTGAACTACCCATGTCTTACTTCCTGGAAGTACCTGTCTCCCTCATTCATTCTCATAGACCCAGCCAATCTCCCTTTGTAAACAGAACTATGTCTTATAATTCCATCCTTTTCCAAGATGACCATATCAATAATGCAAAGGAACCACATCTGTCTGGTGTGATGAGATTATTTTTACTGATTTTGCCTGACAGTTATGCTAATAGTTTGGCAAACAATCTACTCTGGTGATAGTAAACACAGATTACAGCTATAATCACAGTAGCCTAAGAGAAGTCCATGACTGATTACACATGAAGCAATGGAGGCATCTAATTTGTCCCCAAAATCTCTGCTTTAAACTCCACTAATATTAAAATAATCTTTCCTTCCATCTGTTTGTGGAAATGCACAGTATAAACTAAACAGGAAAGAATAGTGGCCAAAAAGGTGCCAGTTCTGTGAAGATTTCAAATAACCAGTGTGAAAAACACTCCCATTACAATTTTATTTAATCTAGAGAGAAATTCCACCAAATCATTCATAATAAAAACAGTTCATCTTAAATTGAAAATGTAAACTGTTAGCATACAATCAATGTTCCCTGGTACATGTTTTCAAAATAAACTTATATTCTTATACACTATACAGGCTTATCATTCTTGACCAATCTGAAACCACCATGTGAACTAGCTAAACAATTAAGGTAAAAAATTAAATGTATGGTGTGACTTGTGGTTTCAGAGTATTTTTCTAGTTAAAAGTATCATTAAATAGCTATAATAAGCTCACAAAAATAAAATTTCTTAAGCCCACTAAATAAAACAGCCCACCACATCTGGACAGAAGAGATCTGAGTAAAAATGGCACTTGTCAGACATTATGACATAATTATGATCTAATCATAAATAAATTAATTAAACTTTTCAATTTTAAAATACCATTTTTTTGTTTGTTTTTTTATGTAGCAGTTTTATTTATTTATTTGAGTTTAAACGCAATATGTTTAAAATTTAAAAAAAAGTGATGAAAGATTAGATAGACAATTTTTACAATTGTCATGTATCAGAGAAAGAACTCTGGACTTCAGTTCCCAGCAGCCACTGCACCTTACTACATCAGTCACATGACTACCTGCAACTGAATCACGTTCTTGTTAACTAGCACTCATGTGTATATAGCCACAGTTTGCAATGCTTTCTTTTCCCACTTCTTTTTTTTCTAATTTTAATTTATTTATTCATTTTCATGTGATTCATATTCGTGTGATTCATTTACTGATTTGCTTCTCTTTAAATCCAGTTTTAGACTGTCATATTACAAAGGTCTTTCCAGATTATTACTTGCCACACTGTATGAGATAACCCCAGTAAAATTGCCTGAATTCTATAATATAATTTGCTCACCATGTTAGGTTTAAATCCTCTAAAATCAGATTCGCAATTGACTAACATTACTCTGTTCCAGTTCACATCCTTCAAAGCATTGGCATGTTTTGTTTACTCTCACAATCCCCCAAACACACACACACACCCAAAGTCTCCATAAAAAATGAGACAGCAGTGTTTCCCACAATAACCAAAAGTTATCCTAAGAAAAAGCCCCTACTGACTTCGTCTGATAAACAGTCTGCGCACAATAACAAATATAATGTCCTTAACTTTTAAAAACTTGTAACAAATAATATAACAGTGTAGCACGTAAAACCGCGGAAAAACATTAATAAAATTAAATAAACAGAAACTCTAACACAGTCACAGCCTCAAAACAGAGAGGAGTGAGTCCACAAAATCTAGGCGACGTAATGCAACGACAGTATCTTCAATAAAAATTCGAATACTGTAGAGCTGGAAGACCGAGTGCAAAAAATAAAAATAAAAGAAGAGCGAAAAAGATGCCGCTGTGTAGGTGATGCAGTTCACCCCGATATCAAGAGTTTAACATAGTCTCCTGCTTCCTCCGCTGAAATAAAGTCCTTCTGGACACCGTTATATGTAATGCGAAGCCGAGCTGGGTGAAGTATTCCATAGTGAGCGCCCTCAATACCACGAAGTTGATGCCGAACCTTGTTAAACACGGCCTGGGCCCGGGCTATCTTGGCTGTGTAGTCAGGGAAAACGGATATGATTAAATTTAATCATCACTTTAATCTGCTAATTTAATCCTCACTTTAATCTGCTGGAGCTCTCTCGCACGGCGTAAAATGTCAACACAGTCACTGTGATAGTGGAATCTGCACACAATAGCTCGTGGTCGTTCACCAGGCTTGGGCTTCGGCTGAAGGGTCCGGTGGGACCGGTCCAAAACCGGCTCCTTCTCCAGACCAAACGTCTCTTCTAACAAGGCCGCTACAGCAGCAGTTGTACATGTGTCAGCGCCCTCTGGAACTCCCACTATCCTAACGTTATTGCGCCGTGACCTCGACTCCAAATCCTCACATTTATTTTCTAATTGAGTCACGGTCGCAGTGAGAGACTCGATAGTAGTCTTCATGTGAGCTATGTCATCGGTGCAACCAGAGAGCGTGCTCCGTTTCCACAACAGTACCTTTCAGTGTTGATATGGTAGTCTCGGTAGCAACTTTATCACTAGACAGCTGTGTTTTCACGGCCTGCAGGTCAAGCTGAACAGCAGACAGCGCAACCCTGAAAGTCTCCTGGAGCTCCGTTTCAAAAATATCGACAATGTCCTTCCTCAGTAAAGCCAGCAGCTCAAGCCTGAGTGCGGCGAAGTCAGAGTCACCACTCGGCGATGCAGATTCAGGGGAAGAAGGAGACTTGCTCGCGGCGCGCACACTTGGCCTCAGTCGTGTTTGAGTGCTACCACGGGTTTTCATGTTCTTTCCAGACATTTTAACATACCACAAAGTTAAAAGTGCAAACAAGGAAACGGAGTAGAATAAGTCAAGATCTATTGTATGACCGAAAAGCGCAAATTAATTACAATTTTAATCGAAATCAGCAGAGCCTCCAACTTCGCGTCCTACTCCATCGAACTCCGAATTCAAATCTTAAAATCCCATTCTAGGTTTGGGATGTGAGATTAGGTCAAAGAGAGGATCACTGGGTGAATTTTTCCTATGACTATTCAAAAAAAATGCCAAAACACAAGTCACTATCTGCAAACAATATTCTTTTTTTTCATGTTTTCTTCAGACATCACTGGCAGGCATGCAATTAGGGGTTCATGGTTTATTAATGACACATTAGGTAACACCAATTGGCTAATGTGTATTTGCATATTTATTAACAAGAAGACAGTTATGATTAATGGGATTCTGCCATACTACATGGAAATGAGTGTAAAAACAACCCTCAGTAATCTCTGATAACTAAAAAAAGTGTTTTCGTTTGTACCCTTACTTTATGTGGGTATTCCTTTGTGGAACAATACAAACTAATAAACATTGCCAATAATGTTGTTGCATCAACCATATTATTAGTTAGCTGAGTGATTCAGATTCTTGTTTGAGTACTACACCTACTTGTAATTCTAAACTGTTAGCCATCGACACATACAAGAACTGTAGACAAGTAGTGATTGTGCACAATCAGACACAAATGCACAAATCCATGACACAAGTACAGTAAAGTAGGAAGTCCCATCAGTGAATTTAGAGTTTGGTCATATTAAAACCCTAAATGGCAAATTGTCTAATGCAAGTGGAGAAGGGTAAGAGAGCTCTCAGTAAGAGATCTATTTAGAGCCCTAGTCAATGGCCTTTTTACCATTCTGGTTCCCCTTTCCCCCCACCCACACATACCCGTGGCACCCTCCTCCTCTGTTTTAGGATGGCATTAGAGACTGCAGACTGACATACATTTTTTATAGCTTCATAAAGTCGTCCAATGACCAGGTCACCCTTCTCATAACAAGGGAGCAGAACTCTTGAAAAAAGCCATTCATCACTGTGAAAGGGCTTGCTTGTCCAAGCACCTTCAAACATGCACATGGTTTGGCAAGAGATGCTCAGTGCAAATGCTAACGCATTTCTGCCGCTAATGCCAGATGACCTTTTCACATCTATTAGTGAGCTGCCTGATGCAGAGGGCAGGTGTGTGCCCTGCTTGTCTCCGGTTGAAATCTCAAACACAAATTCAATACCAGGCATGAGCCCAAATATCAGCATAACCATCATGTTGTGCTGTGAAAGAAAGGTAGAACAATGCATTTTGAGGACAAGGGCCTAATACTGTTTCAAAAGAAAGCATAGGTTGCTAATTGTTGACAAGATCACTTTATGTATAATAGAGACTTTGGGTATATGGTGTTGAATTAAACATGCTGTGTACTGTTGATGTTTTAGCACTATTACAGCCTACTTCTTTTGACGCAATGTGATTTAGCTCAGAAAATAATTTAAAGAACATGACATGCTTTTAAGTATGTCCCCTTTGATTTGGAAGGACAAAAGCACCTCCAGTATAGGACTGAAACTCTGCACAGAGAAAACTATCACTCCACAGAAGCCCATTAGTGGGTAATTAGTGACAGCTGGTGGGTGGTCAGGATGATAATGGCTTCAAAAGTAATACCCATGGAATACTAGAAAGAAGACTTGATAAGAGACTGAAATGTGAATCTTTAAAAAAAAAAAAAAGCCTCATTTAAAAATGTTAACTTTGTTTTTGTTTATTTTTTTGCTACTTTACTTTAACCTATGTAAGTAAATTCTGTTTTTATGCAAATTCTTTTAATGTCACTGGACAGTTGTAAAAGTCATTTCATTGCATGTCATACTGTATGGTCATAATATATGTTGATTTGATTTAATGTATATAATAAACCTTTAGTTTTCTTTTTTAGGTAAGCTACAGAGATTTATGTCAGACAAATGCATTAAAATAGTCAGTGAGGCAAGCAGCCCCGATAATCATTCCATCACAACAATCTGAAACGTGTCCATTTTTACCAGAAGACAAATACATGCAATTATCAACTGACAATTATCATTTGAAAGAATATTCTTATTAGTTCACCTAAATACTGTTGCAAGGGAGCAGAGAAGTGTGGCATCCCATATTTCTAAGGATGATGTGCTAACTTTCATTTATGTCACAGGGAATTATATTTCAGTAGAAGAAAAAGCTGATGTACATCAAAATATGTGTGCTCACTAAGGTTATCTGACTGCCTTTTTGTGTCATTTCCTTTGAAAACAGAAGCCAAAGAAAAGGGTGGAATTCTGCAAGCTTGTGCATTGGCTCACTCTCCTTTTCTTGCCTGTTTTTCATTTTAAAATGCTGAGGTTGAACTTTGAGAGACCCAAAAGGCAGGTCAAAGCAGGGAGGAGAGATATAAGTCCTTTAATAATTTATTTGGGGGGTTGCGTGGCAGCCAAGGGGAACAAATAGTGTTTCTCCCAGAACCAGGACCTGTGTGACCCCTGCCTGACGTACCTGCAGCCCAAGCTCCATTGCATTAGTGAAATTATTATTTGATGGTGTTTTAATATTCTGCTTTGATGACTTTTTAGCAACATTTACTTTCCGAGGTCTCCGGTGCTTCCCCTGGAGGAAATGAGACATGTCAAAACCCATTACGCAAAAATCTAAATTTAAATACCCCAGTTGTGTTTGTGGTAATACACACAATCTGAACCACTCACAGGCAGGAGTGCACAAATACTCATCTGCTTGCTGCCTGATAATGAGCCTGTTTGATGGGTAAGCAATTTGTGGGTCACCAAGCATATATTACATATCCGATTTAACCCCTGATTGCTTGTTCTCTGGAGGACCCAGAGAAATGTATTATTGAAATTTAACACCAGATCATTTCTTATTCCCCCCACCCCCTTTTCACCCACTTCTCCTGCCATGGTTGCACAAAGGTGTACTAAAATGCCTCCCTGTGCAGAAAGGAGTGGAGGAGGCAGAAATGCAATGAAGGAAAGAAGGGACATAAAGAGCAGATAGTAGAGAAACAAAGACAATTTTATGCAGAATTATAATTTCATGCAAGTGCAGCCTCCTTCTAGGATCTTGCTAAACACCTATCCAATTAGCCCCTCAAAACACCACAGCAGTTTCTGATTTAGTTGAGTTGTGGCTTATGACTTTTACAATGCTGTTATTTCAGTTGCAGTGTAATATCCATGTAAGCACTGAGAGGTATGTACGTCAGATATGCTGCATAGGAATTTCACAGACCCTGGGACTGAAGCTGACATAAGCTGCGTTTACATGGACAACAATAATCCACTCTTAATCCGATTAAGACCATACTTTGATTAAGAAACTACCATGTAAACAGCAATTTTTACCTTAATCTAATTAAGGTCATAATCGAATTAAGCTCTAATCGAATTAAGACAGGTGGAGTACTCCTGTTTTAGTCGCATTATGGACGTGTATTACAGACATGTAAACACCTTAATTACATTATGAGCGTCGTGTGAGAGTTTTCACCGCATTTTGCGACAGGACACGATCACACACGGCAGTTTTACGTTTTACAGCAAACAAGAGAGCACGGCTGCGTCCCAAACTGCAAACTTTCCTACTGTAGGCCTGTAGTGGGGAAAAATACATGTATCTCGGCTACTATATAGACGGTAACTACGCGATTTGAGACGCAGCCCATGGCTTCAAGCAGTTGTCTATTAGCACGTATAGCATGACAAATAATTAACTGCACTTAAAGCGTTCGTAAAAAAAAAATAAAAAAATAAAAAAAACACCCAAAACTGTATACAGTACCGTAACGAAGACGAACTGTATGTTGATACGTGAAATTCTGGAGGGAAGTCGGACGGCGGTGATGTAATGACACGGGCTGTTAATCTAATTATGTTCTATAACATGTAAAACGGGAACATGACAGGAGTATTCTAAAAGCAACTCATGTAAACACCTTAATCACATTATTATCTTAATCAGAGTAAGGTCAATAATTAGATTACTGCTGTCCATATAAACGTAGTCATAGACAGATAGGACTATGTGACAGTGGAAGTGAGTTAGTCCTAAGAGTTTTAAGGTGGCAGCAGGTAAACAGCTTTCAGTTGCAAGAGAAATTGGGTTAAGACCGTTTCTTGGGGTTATTGATTCAACACAACACTTCTCAAGATTTTCAACACCAGCATCAATAACAACACACTCTCAATAATCTTAGTCTTTCATTATTATTATCATCTAAAAAAAAAAAAAAACCAAAAAAAAACACACTTATCCCATTCAGGATCCTGGTGAAAAATGCCTGGAAAATCTAGTCATAAGGGCGAAGTTTAAAAAAACAAACATAGATAAATTATTATTATTATTATTATTAATAATAATAATAATAATAATAATAATAATAATAGTAATAGTCTTAGTACCACATAATTAATTATTTTACTGCACCCTACATATATTATCTGGTTACTATTCCTTTTTATTTCCTTTTTTATTTCCTTTTTTGTCTGTTTTTTGAAAGCCTTTCTCAGTAATGCATCAAACCCGTATAGTTATGTAGTAGAGGACCACAGAAAGTCGAGTCAGGAATACTTCCCTTGTTTCGGTATCCTTTCAGGTTCCTTTGATGATGAATCAAACAAAATGGAAAATTTTCCTTTTTTTCTACTCAGGCTTTCTATTCCTTATTTTCAGTTCTTGTTCACTATTGACTTTTTTCTGCCTTACAGATTCAATTTGTTCTTTCAGTACTTCTCAGAGTTGTTGCAGCTTCACACTTGAAGTGAATCAGTCCTGTGCATGATTTAGATAAAAAAAAAAGAAAAGAAATCCCCCACCAACTGTTTTCATACAGTGATGCAGCTATTAAGATATTACCACTATTTGTACAGTTTTCGATTTTTCTCTTGGGGTTCTCTTAATCATTTCTCCCTGTCTAAAATTTTCTGAAATAGTAGGATGAGTTGTGCTGTTTCTCTAAACCATTTGTGCTTTGTGTTTCAGGGGCTCATAAGGGGCTTTGATCCATGCTAGAAAAATGGAGAGTATTATAACTGAATAGTGTGGCAGGAGGGGTTGGGTGGTTGTTAATTGAGAGCTCATTTGAGCTTGTTCACTCCATTCAGAGAGTGCTTGTTATTGGACCTTTCTGCCAAGGGAGCACCAGTGGTGTTCATGTGTAACTAAGATTTACACTAATGTGTCCATGCATATGCTCATTCCACATATATATTAAAGTTAATAGACTGTCACACTGCTTCTTAACTCTGGCCTCCATACATATTTATCTTTGCTGATTTCTTTGCAAAACACTATATAAACACGGGGCAGGGATTTTTGTCAACATGTCAGTGGGTTTATTTCTGATGGTGGCCCAAGGTTCCCATAATTGGAGTGTAACTTCAGGGACTCTGCCACAAATGCTTGCTTAAAAAAGGTCCCTATCTTGAATGCTCCAATGTTCCCTTTACTGCTAAGTAGGCATCTGGATTTATCACCATTTTATAGCCAACTGGTACATCTACCATGTATGTGTCATATACTAAGACCATGTATCTGTAATTATAAATGTTTGGGGCACACACTTTTTATATTAACAACTTCTCACATATGTCAGCATTAAATTATCAGCTCTGTGAAAGCAAAACTCTGAAATATACTTCAGGTCAGACCATTTGGTATCATCTCAGACCATTGCCATAAAAGGTATGGTGCACTGAGCCAAGTACACTTTGAGAATTGTTGAATGAGCTGACAATGGCCAAACACTGACTGACTACACTTTGACAGAGCAAACATTAATAAAGGTTCAATAAAGAGCCAACTGGATTGTGAAGTAGATGTGGAAACAAAGAAATAAATAAAGAAAGAGAGACAGAGAGAGAGAAACATACAGTCATCATGGACACAGGGGCATATACTGCTCTTGGATAGCCCAATGGAAAAAGTGGTAGCAGACTCCTGCAGCGTAATCCCCCTCCCCCCATGCAATTCCAATCTACTTTGTCAGTCTCTTGACTTACAAATAGCTGTTTAGTTTCATTGTTGCAGCTACCTTTGGACCTTGAGAGAATGGGGGAAGGGCTAGGTGGTGGGTTGGTGGGGCAGGGTGTGGTTTGGTGAAACATGCACAGACATGACACGTACTTTTTCCTCTTGTTATACATTAAAGAAGGGCTTTGCCTAACAGGTGGCATATTGTTTCCACTTGTACCCCAGAGAGACTGGCCACAACATTTTGAATTATCTCTCTCTCTCCACTCACTATCCTCACATCTTTTTATTCTACAACCCCAATTCCAAAAAAGTTGGGATGCTGTGTAAAATATGAATAAATGTAAATAAAAACAGAATGCAATGATTTTCAAATCAGACAATGAGTTCTGGAGGTGTTTCTTGTCCTGTAGCCACTCCTTTATTATCTTGGCTGTGTGCTTAGGGTCGTTGTCCTGTTGGAAGATGAACCTTCGCCCCAGTCTGAGGTCCAGAGTGCTCTTGAGCAGGTTTTCATCAAGGATGTCTCTGTACATTGCTGCATTCATCTTTCCCTTGATCCTGACTAGTCTTCCAGTTCCTGCCGCTGAAAAACATCCCCACAACATGATGCTGCCACCACCATGCTTCACTGTAGGGATGGTATTGGCCAGATGATGACTGGTGCCAGGTTTCCTCCAGACATGACGCTTGCCATTCAGGCCAAAGAGTTCAATCTTCGTCTTGGTCTGAGAGTCCTTCAGGTGCCTTTTGGCAAACTCCAGGCAGGCTGTCATGTGCCTTTTACTGAGGAGTGGCTTCCGTCTGGACACTCTACCATACAGGCCTGATTGGTGGAGTGCTGCAGAGATGGTTGTTCTTCTGGAAGGTTCTCCTCTCTCCACAGAGACATGCTGGAGCTCTGTCAGAGTGACCATCAGGTTTTTGGTAACCTCCCTGACTAAGGCCCTTCTCCCCCGATCGCTCAGTTTCACCGGGCGGCAAGCTCTAGGAAGAGTCCTGGTGGTTCCAAACTTCTTCCATTTATGGATGATGGAGGCCATTGAGGCCATGGAGATCATTGGGACCTTCAATGCTGCAGAAATGTTTCTGTACCCTTCCCCAGATCTGTGTCTCGATACAATCCTGTCTCAGAGGTCTACAGAAAATTCCTTGGACTTCATGGCTTGGTTTGTGTGCTGACATGCATTGTTAACTGTGGGACCTTATATAGACAGGTGTGTGTCTTTCCAAATCATATCCAATCAACTGAATTTACTACAGGTGGACTCCAATCAAGTTGTACAAACATCTCAAGAATGGTCAGTGGAAACAGGATGCACCTGAGCTCAATTTTGAGTGTCATGGCAAAGGCTGTGAATACTTATGTACATGTGCTTTTTTTTTTTTAATAAATTTGCAAAGATTTCAAACAAACTTCTTTCACATTGCCATTATGGGGTATTGTTTGTAGAATTTTCAGGAAAATAATTAATTTAATCCATTTTGGAATAAGGCTGTAACATAACAAAATGTGGAAAAAGTGAAGCGCTGTGAATACTTTCCGAATCCACCATATGTAGATGTTTTTGTATCTTCTGCATACAGTTGGGTCCATAGGTATTTGGACAGTGATATAATCCCCGCAATTGTGCCTCTGTACACATGCAGTCCTCTCTGAATTGGATATTGGAAAGGCAAGGTCAATTCATTTTTTGTACACCATACACCAAAGACTTTTGGGTTTGAGATCAAATGATGGATATGTGATGAGAGTTTAGGATTTCAGCTTTTATTTCCTAGTATTTACACCTAGATGTGTTAAACATAAAACATAGAATCTTTTGAATCAGACCACTCAATTTTTAGGCCAGCAAAAGTAGGAACGGTTAAGTCATGAAGTAAATTAAAGTAAATAACATTTAATATTTGGTTGCATATCCCTTGTTTGCAAAAATTGCATAATGCTTGACTCATTGACGTCAAATGTTAGTTTCTTCTTTTGTGATGCTTTTCCAGGCTTTTACTGAAGGTTTCTCCCTTTATTCTCCTCTTCAGGAGGTGAACTGTATGCTCAATTGAGTTAAGGTCTAGCGATTGACTTGGCCAGTCTAAAACATTTCACTTTCCCCCTCTGATATAGTCCTTTGTTTAGTTGGCAGGGTGTTTTTATGGCTCATTTTTTGCTGCATGATAAAGTTCCTCCTAATGAATTTGGATGGATTTCTCTGTAAACTGGCAGACAAAATGTTCCTGTAAACTTCTGAATGCATTCTGCTGCTATCCTCATGAGTTACATCATCAATAAAGATTAGTGAGCCTGTTCCAGAAGCAGCCTTGCAAGCCCAAGCCATGACACTACCACCACCATGTTTCACAGATGAGCTAGGTTTTGGATCATGTTCAGGTCCTTTCTTTCTCCATAGTTTGGCCTTTCCATCACACTGGTAGCGGTTGGTTGCAGAACCTTTGTGGCTCATCTCTATTTTCTTTTTCAAGTCAAGTCAAGTGGTTTTTATTGTCATTCCTCTATATAGCGTGTATACAAACTGAAGTTTCTTCTGGACCATGGTGCAACAAGGAACAGTACATAATGGGCAAATACACAACATTGTGAAATGAGTGCAAAATAAATACACAGAACAAAACAATAAATACACAGGACAGTAAATCCATAAGACAATAGATACACAGTAATGTAGCAGCACAGTATAGTAGAAATACTGGCAGCAAAAATGAGCTCCATAGTATTAAGTAACTGATGCAGCTATGTAAAGTGCAGTGTGCAGTGGTACTGAGTCTTACTGGGTTAGTACACGTGTAGTGGTATGAATCTTACTGGGTTAGGTGTTTGGTTAGCCCAGGTGAGCGTTGGGAGGCAGCAGGGTGTTGAGTAATCTGACTGCCTCAGGGAAGAAGCTGTTGCGGAGTCTGCTGGTAGTGGCACAGATGCTCCTGTACCGTCTGTAAGATGGCAGCAGGGTGAGTAGTCCATGAAAGGGGTAAGAGGGGTTGTCCACAATACTGGTGGCTTTGCGGATGCAGTGGTTGTTGAAGGAGGTGAAGATGGAGGGTAGAGAGACCCTGATGATCTTTTCAGCTGTCCTCACAATTTGCTGTGGGGTCTTGCAGTCGGAGGCGGTGCAGGTCCCGTACCACATAGTGAGACAGCTGGTCAGGATGCTCTCTATGGTCCCTCTGTAGAAGGAGATGGGGGGGGTTGGCTCTGTTCAGGCTCTGCAGGAAGGGGCTGCTGGGCCTTCTTGCCTAAGCAGGTGGTGTTGAGAGTCCAGGAGAGGTTCCCAGTCATGTGCACACCAAGAAACCTGGAGCTTTTGACTCTCTCCATAGTTGTTCCATTGATGTGCAGCACTTGAGGTCTTCTAAAGTCACCAGTTATCTCTTTAGTCTTTACACCATTCTGTGAGCTGGTTCACCTCTTCCCTTTATTCTGACTCATCATTGTTGCTGATGAGTCCCACAACTGTAGTGTCATCTGCAAACATGATGATTAGAACTGAACTTAGCAGCACAGTCATGAGTAAGCATGGTAAACAGCAGTGGAGTCAGCACACAGCCCTGGGGGGCACTAGAGTTCAGTGTGGTGGTGCTGGAGGTGAAGCTGCCGATTCTGACAGCCTGGGGACTCCCAGTCAGAAAGTCCAGGATCCAGTTGCAGAGGGAGGTGTTTAAACCCAGCAGGCTCAGCTTTGTTGTCTGTTGTTGTTGGATGATTGTGTTGAATGTTGAACTGACGTCTATGAACATCACCATTATATAACTCTCCTTTTTATCTGGATGGGTCAGAGACAGATGGATGATAGCAGAAATGGCATCCTCTGTTGCACAGTTGGAATGATATGCATACTGGAATGGGTCCAGTATGGTGGGATGACTCCTTTTTATGTGTTTCATGACTAGCCACTCAAAGCACTTCATGATGATAGGTGTGAGTGCAACAGGTCAGTAGTCATTCAGGCAGGACACAGATTATTTATTTGGCACAGGGATGATGATGGTTGTCTTCAAGCACACAGGGAAATGGACTGGCTCAGGGAAATGTTGATGTCTGTGAGGACATATGCAAGCTGATAAGCACATTCCCTGAGCACCTGGCCAGATATGTTTTCAGGACCTGCAGCTTGGGTTAACTCTGGACAGAGTTTTCCTGACATCTACTGCAGACAGATGAAGTACTTGGTCGGTGGGAGGTCCTCACTGGCATGTTGTTCTGTGCTTCATACCATCATAAAAATTGTTCAGAGCATCTCGGAGTGAGGCATCATCACAGACAGGTGATGTAGCTTTGTAGTCTGTGATAGCCTGCCTGCCTTACTTCCTTATATATGCCTTGTGTCCTTGGTGTTTATGAAGTGACTGTGGATTCTTTCTGCATAGTTGCACTTTGCCTCTCTGATGGCCCAGGATAGATTGGCCCTTGCTGTGCGGAGGGCTGCCTTGTCATCAGACCTGAAAGCAGAGTCTCGGGTATTCAACAGCGAGCACACTTCAACAGTCATCCACAGTTTCTGGTTTGCACATGTGGTGATGGTCTTGAAGGAAGACCATTGAACATCATCTATGCACTTGCTGATGTAGCCAGTCACTGATGCTGTGTATTCCTCCAAGTCTGTGTTGTTGTGGTACGTAGCAGCCTCTCTGAACATATTCCAGTCTGTGTGCTCAAAACAGTCCTTAAGTACTGAGATGGCTCTCTCAGACCAGGTTCTCACTTGTTTCAGAACCAGTTTGGCACATTTCAGAAGTGGTCTGTATGCTGGGATTAGCATAACAGAGATGTTGTTCAAGCCACTGAGTGCAGGGGTGCAGCCTTGTAAGCACTGTGAATGTTTGTGTAAACAAGGTCAAAATTATTTGTACCATGGAATGCAAAATCAACATGCTGGTGGATTTTGGAAGCAGTGAATTCAGATTCACACGGTTAAAATCTCCTGCGACAATGAAATCCATCGGGGTGCGCTGTCTGCAAGTTACTGATCACCTCATTGAGTTCACTTAGGGCTTCCCTAGTGTTAACGCTGGGTGGAATGTATACTGCGACAATGAGCATGGTGGTAAACTCTCTGGGCAGGTAATATGGTTGGTATTTCACAGTCATTAACTCCACCAGTGATGAACAGTAACTTGAAACCACAATGGCATTCCTGTACTATTTTTTGTTTATATAAACACACAGACCACCACTGCAAGTGTTACTGGACAGTGCTGCTATCCTGTCTGCACGATGTGCGGTTAGCCTGGCTAGCTGTATGGATGCGTTGAGCCATGTTTCCCTAAAAATTAAAACATAGCAGTGTCATGGGGGAGAGTCCATGGAGGCGGATGCATGTGCAGAACTTCTTTACGAAAAGAAAAAAAAAAAACAGAACACAGGGAAACAGACTCAACAAACTGGGAACACCAGAAAACCAGGAAACACCAAGGAACCAGAACAACCAGAAACTAAGCAATATTATATAAACAAGGCTAGAAAATACTTAGACGATCAAAAAAAAACTATGCATAGTACAAATAACATCAAATGGAATAAAAAACGAGCAGAAAACATAACATAATCTGAGCGCAATGCTCCAGTAACAAAGCAGAGAAAATGGGAAACTTCAATAGGTTAATTATGTAAGGTGGCCTTACATGGCTTGGATGGCAAAGCCAGCCCCCCTAAATTTTTTGCCGTTGATTTAGAGAGGTAGCTTGCACCTCCTCCACGTCTGGCATAGCAAAATACTGTTCATTCCCCATGATGGCCAAACAATCTGATGTCACAGGTTATAAATATGGTTGCATGGTTTTCCCCAAAAGTGTGAAATTTCATCATGCACTTCTGAAAGAAGGGGAGTTTCCTGCTGTGTGAGGGAGATTTATTGTCACTGGGGAGATAGTGCTCATCCAGCCTGCTACGAGCCACTTCCTCTTCCCCAGCCCAGTCTAGATTCAGTTTCTCTACAGCCCTAGTAGTCACTTCAAGCAGCTCTTTAGATGCTTGAGAGCTGCTCTCAGTTTTTAGTTCAGTAGCTCCCCCCTCTGGCTCCTCGGTGTCAGAGAGGGTGGGTTGTCTCTCCACACCAGAAGGAGGAGTCGCACCACGAACTCCAAAACCCGGCAAAGTGTTGGATTCGGAAGACAGGGCAAGAGATAGAGCAGTGCTCATCTCCAGCTGAGGGAGAATAAGGGGTTCCAGGGGGTTCCATAAGGGAACCCCCAGACCTGAGCCCAGATCAGCAAGGCTCCAAAACCCAACTCCCTTTGGCCGAGAAGAGAGCGAGTTGCGGGCGGAGCTGCCTGATTGTAAAGCATTCACAATGTGCTCAGTCAGCCCCCTCAAGGGCCACTGTGGCATACTCCACTCCCAGACACTTCACACACAGTGTGTCCGTCCCCCTAAGTAATGAAACAGGAACAAGGCATAACACTTCCTGAACTCTCTCTGACTCATACTTTTCTTTTTTTAAAAAAGGTCAAAAAACTAAAGAGAATTTTTATTAAAATAGAGCAGATGTGAAGAGTCTTTTTTTTTTTTTTTTTTTTTTTTTTTTTGCGAGCGTTCACACAAACAGCCAACATGACATTAAAATTTTTGTTAATTTTGTACTCAGTTGTGATTTTGCAGGTGTAATATCTGATTTTTCTATATAGATGAAGCAATTAAGTATTTTGAAGAAAATATAGAAATGGTAAAAGCCTTGTTTTGACCTAATATTTTATTTAGAATATTGGTCAGACAGGACAGTGTGAGTAAACAAGTAATAAAAATAAATAACATTGAATTTGAGTAATGTATTAAAATATTTCCCACAGATTAAAGTCAGTGCTGAAATTTGCACACAATAGGAGGGTTAAACAATCACATGAACAGGACACACATGGGTAACAAGAAACACCTGTCCGTCACATGTACCAATATTTTTGCTCACTTACAAATTGGGAGGTCTAACACAAAATTTGGTATTTTCTGTGTTTAACACATCCACATATAAATACCAGGAAATAAGTTATTCGTCTTTTGATCTCATCTTTTAATTCAGTCTACAGCAAAACAAATTCATTGGAATTGCCATTCCAATAGTTTTGGAGGGGACTGTAGTTTACATAGTCCTTTTTTTTACATAGTCCCTCCATTTTCACAGGCACAAGGGTAATTGGACAAACCAAGAATTATAAATGTATGGATAATTTTTAATACTTGGATGCAAATACTTTGTCGTCAATGACTGCCTGAAGTCTGAAACCCATAGACATCGCCAAATGCTAAGTTTCATCCCTTAAGATGCTTTGCCATGCCTTTACTGTAGCTGTCTTCAGTTGTTGCTTGTTTGTGGGTCTTTCTGCCTTCAGTTATATCTTCAATAAGTGAAAACCATGCTCAATTGGGTTGAGATCAAGTCACTGACTCAACCATTTAAGAACATTCTATTTTATTTTATTTTTTATTTAAGAAGCTCTTGGGTTGCTTTCACTGTATGTTTTGGGCCATTATCTATCTGTGCTGTGAAGCACCATCAGTTTTGCAGCATTTGACTGAATTTGAGCAGTATAGCTATATACACTTCAGAATTAATCTTGCTACTTCTATCAGCAGTCACGTCATTAAAAAACACCAGTGACCCATTTCCATTGGCGGCCCTACATGTCCATGCCATAACACTCCACCACGTTTGACAATTAATTTGGTATACTTTGGATTATGAGCCTGTCCTTCCCTTCCCCTTATTGTTCACTTCCCATCATTCTGGTAGAAGTTAATCTTGGTTTCATTTGCCCAAAGAATCTTGTTCCAGAACTGGGAAGGCTTTTTTTTTTTTTTTTTTTTTTTTTTTTTTTTTAGATGTTTGCTAGCAAAGTCTAATCTGCCTTTTCTGTTTGTGAGTGTTACCAGTGCTTTGCATCTTGAGGTAACCTCTCCGTATTTACATTCATGAAACCGTCTCTTGCATGTAGACTTTGAAAATGATACACCTACCTCTTCGAGAGTGTTCTTGACTTGGCTAGATGTTTTGAAGTGTTTTTTCTTCACCAAGAAAAGAATTCTGAAATCATCCACTTTAGGCCTTTTTGATGTTGCAGAGCTTGTCTTTTCAGTTCTTCTTTTTAAGAATGTACAAGATTGTTGCCTCTAAAGTTTCTGCATATCTATCTGATTGGTCTGTATTGTTTTTGTCAGCCTTATGATGACATTCTTCACTTGCCTCAACACTTATTTTTGCTACGATACAGTGGGGGAAGTAAGTATTGAACACATCAACATTTTTTCAGTAAATATATTTCCAATGAGGCTATTCACATCAAAATTTCATCAGACATCAGTATTAACTCAAGAAATCCAGAAATAAAGACTTCCCAACATTAAAGTAATAAATAAAGTTATGTGTAATAAAGTGGAATGACAGGGAAAAAGTATTGAACACGCTAAGAAAAAGCAGTTCTCTAAGGCAAGGTAAGGCAAGGAACCATCTGAAATCCATAAGCAATTATACCTCCGATCTGCGCAAATTAATATCAGCTGATAAATTGATGGTCTATAAAAAGGCTTTTCGTTACCAAGGTGTCGCACAAGAAACATCTCATGATGGGTAAAAGAAAAGAGCTCTCCCAAGACCTTTGCAACCTTCTTGTTGCAAAACATATTGATGGAATCAGATACAGACGTATTTTAAAACTTCTGAATCCTCCGGTAAGCACCATTGGGACCATTATCTGCAGGTGGAAGCAACATCACTCCATCACCAACCTGACACACACAGGTGCTCCTCGCAAGATTTCTGACCAGGGAGTCAGAAGAACAGTCAGAAGAGTAGCCCAAGAGCCAAGGATCACTCGAACAGAGCTCCAGAAACGATTGGAGGCAGCAGGTGCCATTGTCACAGAGAAAACAATAGGCAATGCACTCCACTGCTCATGCTCACCCCACATGACTCCATTACTAAAGAAAAAGCATGTCAAAGCTTGTTTAAAGTTTGCTACAACTCATTTGGACAAGCCTATGAAATACTGGGAAAGTGTAGTTCGGTCAGACAAGAGCAAAACTGAACTTTCTGGCTGTCATACTACACACAATGTTTGGAGAAGAAATGGCACTGCACAGCACCCTAAAAACACTACCAACAGTGAAGTTTGGAGGTTGAAGCATTATGGTTTGGGGCTGTTTTTCATCACATGGTACTGGCAGGCTTCATGTAATTGAAGGAAGGATGAATGGAGCCCTTTACCAGGAGATTCTTGAGAAGCATCTGAGAAGATGAGATGTATAAATACATTTACTGAAAAAAATGTTGACTCGTTCAGTACTTATTTCCCCCACTATATCTATGTGCAATGGCTGGAGTGGCATGAAGCACAGTGCAACTGGTGCAGTGGAAACGTGTTCTCTGGAGTGATGAATCTTGGGGGAACTCCATATGTCCTTGGATTTGTAATGGGATGTTCAACAAGCTCATATACATGTAATGATGCAGGTTTTCACATAAATTTGTCCATATAGTGTATATAATTGCAATATATGGCATGTTATCATAGCAAAAGCAACATTTCAAATCTTACAAATATGTATATGCCTGCTCTTTATAAGCTAACTCACAGTTTGGGTGTCTGATGTCACCTCTTCTGTTCCCAGGTGCCTCACCCTTCCTTTCCTCCTCCCCTCAGTTGGCCTCCTCTTGGTTCTGCTCTGGACAATCTCTTGCAAAATGTCCAACTTTTCCACAGAGAAAACATGTGAAGATGCATCTATGGGGGCTGCCACACGGCCTTCCTCGTCCACGTCTTTTTTGTTTTCCTCTCCACCCTGGGCCTCTTCCTCTCTTCTCCCTCTGTCTTTCCTTTGCCTCTTGCAGGAGCTTCTCCGTGTGGATTGCATATCATTCTACCTGAGTCAGATTTCTAGTGTCTCAGGTGATGCGTTGACATTTTACGAGAGGAGCGATCTCTGGTTTCATACTATTCATGAAGCTGTTTCTGAGATGTGCTTCCCATGTCGTGACTTCAGCTGCTTGTCCATCTGCCAGTGCTACTGGCCTTTCCAATTCCAAATTTGCATCATGGACTTCAGTGAGACGATATAGATACTGGGACACAGTCTCTGAATCTTGCTGCTTGCACATTGCTATTTTGTTCATGTCCATTCACACAGGAAAGACTTCAATAAGTCATTGTTGGAGAGCTGCAAATGCTCCTGTGAGGCTGCATTGCCATCCTGGGTCCAGTCTGCCATTGGCCAGGGCCAGTGGATGAGCATTGCCCCATCAGCCCCTGCCACTTCTACCATAGGGGCTGTTATTACCTGTGATCCCTGTGCATTTGGGGAGGTGTGGGAATGTGCTTCAGACAGTTGTTTTGTCCCCCTGAACTTGAGTCCGGATCTTGTGCCCAGTGGTGAGAAGTCCTGCGTTGCATTTTCTGAGTAATCAGGTGGAACTTCCAGCGCAGTGAGGTCTGGATAGAAATGTGGACCTGATGATGGTTCTGAGGGACCCGCTTCTGCTGCTGGTTGTGTTTGCCGTGGAGGGGCGGAGTCCAGGTCAGTATCGGCTTTCTGTAACTTAGCACATTGACAAACAGATGAGGGCCCTGCCTATGTAACTCACTCTGACATTTACCAAATGCCTTCCAGACTGCTAAAAACTGTGCTTCTTTTTTACTTTTAGGAATCTCTCTCCTTTGCTTCCGAATTGAGTTTTAACTGTTCTAACTGCCTGAGACTAAAACTCCCTTTTTCTGGGAGTGCACATTCTTTTACCCATACATCATATTGATTCAAGCACCACTCTCCATAATTTACACACATAAACGTGATATTATGACCATCATATGAACAGTCTGTGTGCATAGCGTGCACCACAGGTCGCTCTTTGCTACTTGCTTTACCCATTATTCAACTTTCACAATGACCTTCAAAATAACTTAATCACTTCACGTACTGTTATAATTAAATGAATACGTGCTCTCATGCACAAGTTCCCTTTTATATTCAAAATATTTCCCCAAAATGATTGGCAGAATGATGACCATTAAAATAAAACTTTAGACGACAAATGTTAATTTTCTCCCTGCCCTGAATTGTTTTTCTCAACACTCGGGTTGTGAATGGGTAAAATTCAGGTACTCGGGGACTATTAGTAGTATACAGCAAACTAAATTGATAAAATTCCCACCCAAGGGAATTATAATTCCAATAATGAGGTACAGAAAAACACAGAAAGTGTGGCAAATCTCTAGACAGGTGGCTCAGGTGGTAGAGCGGGTTGTCCACTAATCGTAGGGTTGGCGGTTCGATTCCCGGCCCACATGACTCCACATGCCGAAGTGCCCTTGGGCAAGACACTGAACCCCAAGTTGCTCCCAATGGCAAGTTAGCACCTTGCATGGCAGCTCTGCTACCATTGGTGTGTGACTGTCTCATTCACCCATTCACACACACACAGTGTAAAGCGCTGTGGATAAAAGCGCTATATAATTGCAGACCACTTTCAAGAATGTGAGAGGAATTTACTTGTGAGGGCGAGTCCACATACAGCAATTTGGTTACAGTTACTTAGTTTCTCTTCCCTTTTTCAATTTATCTAGCAAAATTTACTTTGCGCATTGAATTTGCCAAATGTATCATGTACCGCTGATATGATGGAATAAGTCAATGGGGCATGCCACTTTTCTGATCATAACCTGTCGCAAAAATACTGCGCCTCTTGCGCTTCTAATAAGTATTCTCTTTACTTATTGATTGCTCGAAACGGACTCTTTCCGTTATCAAATATTTTTACTGGTATTATCTCTCTCTATAGACATATACCTGTCGGTATATATCTTAGTTTTGAAGCTGTGATCTAAGAAACACCAATACCTCGGCCGTCGCAGAGGGCGAAGTTCACGGAACTTCTTATAAGAAATAACTCAATGTATGTCATGATTTCCCCTTGAAGCAGCGTGCTCTAAGCGCGAATGCGCGAGCACCTGCTTTTCCATTGTTGACAGTAGTGACATCTGGACATGTGTGTTTTGTTTATGTTTCTGTCATGACTCCTCCCTGTTCTGTCATTGGCTGGGATTCTCATTTTGTTTATCGACCCTGTTTTCCGTGACCACGACCTTGATTCATGTTTAACCCTGTGTATGCCTGTTTGCCGATCGCCTGACCTTCGCCTGTTTTGGATTACGTTTATGGATCACGTTTTGGATTTGTCTGCCTGTCTCTTTTAAAATAAACAACTGTTCATACTGCACTTGCATCCGTCCTATCTCCGCTCCCTCACGATACGTGACAATGTAATACTTCTCTCATTGTAATACATGCATTTCTTATTTAATTGACTCACTTCCATACAGACAGCAATACACAATGACTTTATAAAATTCAAATTTACCTTAAGGCTGTTTCTTGATGATCCTTACCAGTCAGTGGTGAGCTTTCAGCGGTCTCTTGTTCTGTACAAGAAGGCAAATCGCCCGTATGCCAATGCGGGCCTCGGGGTAAAATAAATTTACAAGCATCCGCCGATTTGCTTTGATGATCAGAAGAAACTAGAAGACGTGTGAAGCCTACCCAGGAGTGAACAGAGCTATTATAAAGTAAGAAATTAATAATTTCCCCCACAAATGTTTGTGTATAAATGTGTGTGTGTGTGTGTGTGTGTATGTGTGTATATATATATATATATATATATATATATATATATATATATATATATATATATATATATATATATAATATACACACACACACAGTATCTCACAAGAGTACACCCCTCACATTTTTGTAAATATTTGATTACATATTTTCATGTGACAACACTGAAGAAATGACACTTTGCTACAATGTAAATAAGTGAGTGTACAGCTTGTATAAACAGTGTAAATTTGCTGTCCCCTCAAAATAACTCAACACATAGCCATTAATGTCTAAACCGCTGGCAACAAAAGTGAGTACACCCCTAAGTGAAAATGTCCAAATTGGGAACAAAGTGTCAATAATTTGTGTGGCCACCATTATTTTCCAGCACTGCCTTAACCCTCTTCGGCATGGAGTTCACCAGAACTTCACAGGTTGACACTGGTGTCCTCTTCCACTCCTCCATGACGACATCACAGAGGTGGTGGATGTGACCTTGTGCCCCTCCACCTTCCATTTGAGGATGCCCCACAGATGCTCAATAGGGTTTAGGTCTAGAGACCTGCTTGGCCAGTCCATCACCTTCACCCACAGCTTCTTTAGCAAGGCAATGGTCGTCTTGGAAGTGTGTATGGGGTCATTATCATGCTGGAATACTGCATACTGATCATGCTCTGCTTCAGTATGTCATAGTACATGTTCATAGTTCCCTCAATGAACTGTAGCTCCCCAGTGCCGGCAGCACTCATGCAGCCCCAGACCATGACACTCCCACCACCATGTTTGACTGTAGGCAAGACACACTTGTCTTTTGTACTCCTCACCTGGTTGATGCCACACATTCTTGACACAATCTGAACCAAATAAGTTTATCTTGGTCTCATCAGACCACAGGACATGGTTCCAGTAATCCAAGTCCTTAGTCTGCTCGTCTCCACCAAACTGTTTGCGGGATTTCTTGTGCATCATCTTTAGAAGAGGCTTCCTTCTGGGATGACAGCCATGCAGACCAATTTGATGCAGTGCGTGGCGTATGGTCTGAGCACTGACAGGCTGACCCCCCACCCCTTCAACCTCTGCAGCAATGCTGACAGCACTCATACGTCTATTTCCCAAACACAACCTCTGGATAAGACGCTGAGCACATGCACTCAACTTCTTTGGTCGACCACGCCAAGGCCTGTTCTGAGTGGAACCTGTCCTGTTAAACCACTGTATGTTCTTGGCCACCGTGCTGCAGCTCAGTGTCAGGGTCTTGGCAATCTTCTTTTAGCCTAGGCAATCTTTATGTAGAGCAACAATTCTTTCTTTCAGATACTCAGAGATTTCTTTGCCATGAGGTGCCATTTTGAACTTCCAGTGACCAGTATGAGGGAGTGTGAGAGCGATGACACGAAATTTAAAACACCTGCTCCCCATTCACACCTGAGACCTTGTAACTCTAACAAGTCACATGACACCGGGGAGGGAAAATGGCTAATTGGGCCCAATTTGGACATTTTCACTTAGGGTTGTACTCACTTTTGTTGCCAGTGGTTTAGACATTAATGGCTGTGTGTGTTATTTTGAGGGGACAGCAAATTTACAATGTTATACAAGCTGTAAACTCACTACTTTACATTGTAGAAAAGTGTCATTTCTTCAGTGTTGTCACATGAAAAGATATAATCAAATATGTACAAAAATGTGAGGGGTGTACAGCCTTTGAGATACTGAGAGACTGTGAGATACTGTATTTGCTTACCCTCTGTGACTGCTCATTGGACTTTTGATCAAAAATGTTTATGAACAATGTATGCATGTGAAGTTCTGGACCTTGGTGGATATCAAAACTTCACTTAAGAGTTCTAGTAATTGTAGTTTGCCTTGCCTAAGAACTTTCATTGCTTTTTTGCTAATTTGTGTTTGGTAGAACTGCAAAATCAAGCAATGGAAAAAAACACAACACAGAAATCTCTTTCTCAGGATTAATAAAGGTTCTCTTTCAAAGGGAACTTCGACGTTGCGTTTAGCATAACACTATGGGAGCACCTCTCGCGTGCAAACGGCATCTGAAGCTTGTGTAAAATCATGCATATTTATAGGCCTGCCATGATCAGGTGACGTGGCAGTTAAGCGCATCGTATGATATAAATATGGCACCTGTGAACCGTGCCATCAGTCCTATTATCTTCAGCAAAAGACTGCATGTCGGTTGTTTCTGTAAAGAAACAAAAAGACGCTTCATTTCCTCTCTATCTTTTCTCAAAATCTCTGGACTTTTCTATCCCTTTAAAAAAAGAGAAATAAAAAAAAGGAATAAGTGAGAGAGAAAAATATGAGTGAGAATTCAGGAAGTGTGTTACGGCTTGCTCCCGTTTCATCATGTGAATAGTGCACACTTTCTGAGAGAAGTGTCAAGGGGTGTAGCATGCGATGGCAGCATCGAGAGGCTGCGCATGGTAATGCCTACATTAGGACGCGACTCGCTCTCTTCACGGAAGCCGAAGCGGGTTGGGTTTCACAGCCTCGCGGATCTGGGCTGGCCGCTGCCGAGGCAGCTGGCCGTCTCAGGTCCGGGGGATCTCTTATGGATCCGGAAGAAGAACCAGAGACTCTTCTTACTCTATCTCTTGCTCTGGCTCTCCGCTGGATTTTGGAGCTCGTGTCGCGACTTCTCCTTCTGCTATAGAAAGCCAAAAGGGAAAAAAGAGAGAGAAAAAAACACACACACAAGAATATAATAATAATAATTCCTCTCTGACTCCGAGGAGCCAGAACGATATGCTAAAAACTAAAAGCAGCATATAAATAGCTCCTTGAAGTGATTACTAAGGCTGGATGAGCCTTTTTCTCCCCAGTGAAAGTAAATCCCTCACACTGCAGAAAACTCCCCTTTCTTCCAGAAGTGCATGACAAAATATCAGGCTTCTGGGGGAAAACCA
Source organism: Ictalurus furcatus (assembly GCF_023375685.1). Classification (NCBI taxonomy): domain Eukaryota; kingdom Metazoa; phylum Chordata; class Actinopteri; order Siluriformes; family Ictaluridae; genus Ictalurus; species Ictalurus furcatus. The sequence continues at coordinate 16,890,638 of NC_071258.1, forward strand.
TGCATAAGCCGTATTTATAACCCCACGATGTTGGATTATTCGGCCATTGTGGGGAATGAATGGCATGGCTATTTAGCTATGCTGAAGGTGGAGGAGGCGCTTGCGACCTACCTCTCTCCATCGATGGCAGGTAATTTAGGGGGGCCAGCTTTGCCATCCAAGCCATCTAAGGCCACCGTGGCATTGGTGGGCAAGGCCTATGCAGTAGTGGGTCTTGCTTGTGGGTCACTGCAGACAATGACAGTGTTGCAGGCCTACCAAGCAGACCTGCTGAGCGTGCTCGACATATGGCGGCATTCAGCCAGTTCCTTCCCTATTGTGTCGAGTTCACCCGGGCATCCACAAGTGGAGCCCAGGCCAGAACTAGTGCGAGGGAGACACAGAAGGCGAGTATGGCAGCCCACCAACCCCTGCAGACAGCCAGGGGAACCGGGTGGCCACAGTTGCCGCCTGCTCCTAGGCCTGATCTGAGAATGGTCATAAAGGCCAAGCAGGCAAAGAAGAGCGGTCCTGAGGGGCCAGGGCGGGACGTATCAGGGGACATGAGATTGTTAGGGCAGTTAGCACCCAGTGCTACTGTAGGGCCTCCACTAGCCAAGGCTGTCCCAAGTTTTCAGTGTTCTCTGGTCAGCGAGCTGTCACAGAGCAACAAAATCTGATGCTTTCCCTCCAATAGAATGTGGAATAGTTAACGTCACTAAAACACCATCTGGCAGCATGGAAACTACTGCCAAATGTGTCTCCATGGGTTCTGTCAACCGTAGAAAAGGGCTACCAGGTCCAGCTTAGAGCTCGACCCCCCCCCCCCCCCCCCCGGTTCAGAGGTGTGCTCACCACAATAAGTAGCATAGACCAGAGCCCGACGTTAGCGCAGGAAGTACGATCCCCCTTGGACAACGGGGCCATAGAATATGTACCCCGTTCCCTCAGGGAGGGAGGTTTTACAGCCATTATTTCCTGGTCCGCAAAAAATAGAGAATGCAGCCCATTTTAGATCTGCGTCATCTGAACTGTACTCTTCGGACATACGGGTCCAAGATGCTGATGCCCAAACTTATCGCTCCACAGTTTCAGTTTGAGGACTGGTTTGTGACGATAGATCTAAAAGGTGCATATTTCCACATAGAAATATCACTAGCTTTATCCCCTCGCACCTTCACAAAGTGCAGGGATGTCACTCTGGCTCCATTCTGACTCCAGGACATTGGTGTACTAAACTACCTGGATTACTGGTTAATTCTAGCACGATCCAGGGATCTGGTGGTTCAACATCGAGATGTTGTTCTCGCCCACATGAAGAGCTTGGGGCTCTGGTTGAACCTTAGAAAAGTATGCTTTCCCCAGTGCAGTGGACAATTTTTTTTAGGGGTTATAAGGATTCTACTACGATGATGGTGTTTCTATCCCCCAACATGTGTAGGGTTAATCCTATCAACACTGAGCAAGATAAAGCTGAATCTTGGGAGACTATTGGCACTTATGGGCCTATTGCACAGGAGACCGTTCAGTGGTGGCTGAGAAGTTGGGGATTTCGTCCAAGGACGAAACCTCTGGTAGTAATCAGTGTCGCACGGCACTGCCTACGTGCTCTGAGAATTTGAGTGTCCCCGGTTTCTAGCCTTGGGTCACACTCTAGGGGTGTCTCCTTAGCACAAGACGGTAATGACAGACACTGGAGCACAGTCTTAGACAGCTGTCCAGCTCATGGTCTCTGGAGTGGCCCTCATCTGGAGCGGCATATAAATTGCCTAGAAATGTGGGCCATATTTCTAGCACTGAAATTCCTTCTTCCTCAATTGAGAGGTCACCATGTGTTTATAGATAACACACCGGTGGTCTCATATATTGACCACCAGGGAGGATAATGTCCGTGCCCCCTGTTCAGGCAGGTGCAACTAATTCTTCTCTGGGCAGAAGGAAAGTTTGTCAGTGAGTGCAATGTACATTCTGGGAATATGGGGGCAGACATCCTGTCGAGGCAGGGGCTGAGGCCCAGGAATTGGTGGCTCCATCCACAAGTGGTGGAGTCCATATGGCGTGGTTTGGCCAAGCGGGACTGCATGTGTTCATCTCCAAGGAGACAACACACGGTCCTGCTGTGGTTCGCCCTCACTCCTCGCACACAATTAGGGCTGTATGCCATGGTGCACATGTGGCCGAGGTCACATCTGTATGCTTTTCCCCCGATCGCTCTGCTCCCACAAATTCTAGCGAGAGTTCGCCAAGACAGTCTATGTCTGCTGCTAGTAGCACCTTATTGGCCAGCTTGAATATGGATCTCAGAGATAATATCCCTGCTAGATGGCACTCCTTGGGAGATTCCCATCCGCAGGGATCCATTGTAGACCCATTGAACTGCGCAATAGCTACATAGCTTGTATGTATTTAATGAATGGACACGTACTGTAGTTGATGGTTCAGGTTGTATGTATGGGCAATCACAGGGTAACCATATGAAATGTATAAAACAGAAAACTAAGAAGAGGAAAAAAAAATAAATACATAAAAAAAAAACATTTCTAATAGACTGGCCCACACCGCACGGACCCAGTGGGACAGGTCCCATGAGGAGTAGGTCATTAAAAGATGCTGCCAGGCCCTGGGCATACCCATCATCCTCGTCCCCACCGATTGCCCCCATCCCAGGCAAGCCACCGTCCACACGTCATGCTTATCCTATTCTTTTGTGTTCCTTTTTTTAATTCTTCTTTTTCCCTTTCAGGTTCACATGTCAGTACTCAACTATTGCAATGCATTAAAATAAGCAAGTCAAGCAATATGGAATTGGTCCAACTGAGGCAGAAGATCAATGGGGGGCTATCTCACAACGAGGTCACCCATCCCCAATACCCTGGGGGAAACCCATCCCACCATGGCCCATCAGAGATACAAGGGCAGGCCAGAAGATTTGCTTGATGTCATATTAAAACATGTACATATTAAAAAAAGAAATATATATATATATATATATATATATGAATATATATGAACAGCCAAAATAACGTTTGTGTCCAAATATATATGGACATGGCTGTGTGTATATATACATATATAGATATATATATACGCATATAGTTAGGTCCATATATATTTGGACACTGACAAAAGTTGCTATTTTACAAGCATTAGATGGCTTGGCTCCTCATTATTTGTTTTATTAATCCCTTACACCCCAAATCACAGACTGCACTCCTCACAGTGTAATTTGTTAACAGTTCCACAAACCTGCTTAAAATCTATGGGTGACAGGGCTTTTTCTGTCTATGCTCCTTACCTTTGGAATTCTTCCTCTTGAACATAGGGAAGCTCAGACCTTGACATTTTTAAAGCTCAACTCAAGACTTACTTTTTTAAACTTGCATTTGATTGCTGATGTCTACTTTATTATTATTATTATTATTATTATTATTATTATTATTATTATTATTATTTGAATTATTTTATTTTTTTTGTGTACAGCACTTTGAGAAGCTGCTTTTGAAAGCGCTCTATAGAATAAAGTTTATTATTATTATTATTATTATTATTATTATTATTATTATTATTATTATTTTGGCTGTTTACCAAAACATATTCAAGTTACAGTTAAATAATTAATATGGGCTTAAAGTGCAGTCTCTCATCTCCTCAACATTTTAGGTTTAGGAATTACAGCTCTTTAATATGTAGCCCCCTCTTTTTCAGTGGACCAAAAGTAATTGGACATTTGACTCAAAAGCTGTTTCATGGATAAGTTTGGACTATTCCTTCATTATTTCTTCATCAATTAAGCAGGTAAACAGTCTGGAATTGATTCCAGGTGTGGCATTCACTTTTGGAAACAGTTGCTGTGAACCCACAGCATGCAGTCAAAGGAGTTCTTAATGCAAGTGAAACAGGCCATCCTTAGGCTGCAAACAATAACAAAATTCATCAGAGAGATAGCAGGAACATTAGGAGTGGAAAAGTCAACAATGTTGTGCATTCTGAGAAAAAAGAATGCACTGGTGAGCTCTGCAACACAAGAAGGCCTGAATGTTCACGGAAGACTGATTGTAGGATCCTTTCCATGGTAAAGAAAAACCCATTCACAACATCCAGCCAAGTGAAGAACACTTTCCAGGAGGTAGGCATATCATTATCCAAGTCTACCATAGCCACATTGTGGCCCACCACAAGGTGCAAACCATTCATAAGCCTCAAGAATAGAAAGGCCAGATTAGACTTTGCCAAAAAACCAGCCTAGTTCTGGAAAAGTTCTTTGGACAGATGAATCTAAGATCAACCTGTACCAGAACGATGGGAAGAAAAAAGTATGGAGAAGGCTTAGAACGGCTCATGATCTGAAGCATACCACATCATCTGTAAAACATGGTGGAGGGAGTGTGATGACATAGGCATGCATGGCTTTCAATGGCACTGGGTTTCTAGTGTTTATTGATGATGTGATAGAAGATAGAAGCAGCCAGATGAATTCTGAAGTGTATAAGAATATATTGTCTGCTCAGATTCAGTCAAATTCAGTGAAGTTAAGTGGACGGTGCTTCACTTTACAGATGGACAATGACCTAAAACATACTATGAAAGCAACCCATGAGTTTTTTTAAAGCAAAGAAGTGGAATATGGCCAAGTCAGTCATCTGATTTCAACCCGATCGAGCATGCATTTCACTTGCTGAAGACAAGACTTAAGGCACAAAGCCCCACGAACATACATGAACATGAAGACAGCTGCAGTAAATGCCTGGCAAAGCATCACAAAGGAGGAAACCCAGCATTTGGTGATGTCCATGGGTTCCAGTCATTGCCTGCAAAGGATTCTCAACAAAGTATTAAATATGAATATTTTATTTTTGATTGTTAATCTGTACAATTACACGTGAGCCCCTGAAATGAGGGAACTGTGTATAAAAATGGTTGCAATTCCTTAATATTTCATTTGATATTTTTGTACAACCCCTTGAATTAAAGCTGAAAATCTGCAGCTCAGTGGCATCTCAGTTGTTTCATTTCAAATACATTGTGGTGATGTACAGAGCCAAAATATGAAAATAGTGTCACGATCCAAATAAAGATTAGGGTGATAGGCTAATCATAATAATAGCAGCACCTCCATATCAGTAATAGTGATATTGATAACTGTTGATAACAATAATAATTAGGGAAGGGTGCAGTGAGCAGACACATGAACAAATAAGCAAATAACGATATATATACATACACACACACACACACACACACACACACACACACACATATATACATATATATATATATATATATATATATATATATATATATATATATATAAAATCTGTTCTTATTTTAAGTTTGAAATGGTTTAGGAATGGGTACCAATTGAGGCAAGCTGCTTTCATGGACAGCTGTGATTTTTGCCATGAATATGAATTCTGTAATTAGATTACTCCACTGATTTAAACTGAGCAAATGCTTGACTTCCAGTTTTGAAGGATTGCTTTCTTGGTGATTAAATTCAATTAATTCTTTATTATAGACCCATAGGTCTATATCAAAAAGTAGAAGAAAACATACAAACATATATTACGAAACAACAAAACAAACATTATTTAAAAACATACAAACTTTCATTCCAATGCTTCCAAAAGCAGCAAAAATACCTTGTATCACTTGTACTATTATTTAAGACCATTATGACGCTATTTTTTAAAAATCACTTATTCGACACATGAAATTAAACATATAATTCCATAAGACAGCATAAAAAGTGGTTACATTTATTAGATACAAACTTTTGGCTTGCACTTTTCCACCTTGGGAGCTTAAGCAAGATTCTTCCTCATTTGTAAGTCGCTTTGAATAAAAGCGTCTGCAAGATGAATAAATGTAAATGTAAACACCTCATTAAATGCCATCTTGAGATTTTTCATTTTAGCTTAACTATATTTACACCACAAGTGTGCTGTATAACACTTACAGTACAGTAAGTGTAAAGTACAGTAAGCTCAAAAAAGAGATATTTTAACATTATCTGTACACATATAAAATTTATGAGCCAGCATATTTGCCTGTCCATACAACTTACAGCACTGGCAGTGCACATCATCACCATTTAAATAATTTCTAATGATGTGACCCAAGTATTTTACTTTATTTACCATGTTTAAAACTTGGTCACCTATATAGAAGGAAGGAAAATTATGATTTAACAATCATAACCACACTCTTTTTAATATTAAATGTAATATCATGCTGCACACCATAGCTTGAACATACTCAAAGTGACTGTTGTAATTCAGCACTGTAAGGAGATAAGATAACTAAATCATCAGCATACACGTGGTTAAGACTATCACCTACTACAAATCCAGTCTTACATTCATTTAACTATTCAGAGAGACCATACATGTACCATACATGTTAAAAATAACGTTAAATGTTTCCTGAAGTGAAGGTTTAGGTCTCTGCAGATACAGTAGGATATTATCCAAATGGAGACAAAAAAAATTTTGTGCGTTTGTGGTATGAATTCCATTGATTTTACTGTTCTGTCTTATTGCTATTGCGAGAGGTTCTATAAAAATGGCAAACAGTGAAGGGGAGAGTGGGCATCCTTGTTGTGTTCCTCTGTGAAGTATGAATGCGAGTGAAGTAATCCCATTTGTGGTGATTACATTTGTGGTGATGTGGCTTTTGGTGAAGTGTACAGTATTTTTATCCAGTGGATGAATGACACCCCGAAGCCAAATTTGGGTAATATGTGGAATAGAAATATCCAGTTTACCTTGTCAAATGCTTTCTCAGCATCCAGTGATGTAATGATTGTATTAATTTAAAATTGTGAGAAATATTTATCAATTTAAATTACCTACGGATGTTATCTGGAGGTCCTTTTTTGATTAAGCCTGTCTGATCAGGATGGATTAATGCAGGTGTCACGGTTTCTAATCTGGTGGCTAAGGCTTTATAGTTATTTTCAGATCTGTATTCAGTAATGAGAGGGGTCAGTAACTGTTGGGTTGCATTTACTCTTTGTCTGGTTTAAGTAACACTGTTATAGCAGCCATGTTCATATGCAAAGGTTGTTTTTTGTTTTTTGTTTTAATGTGTTTAATTTCCTTTATTAATCTATTGAATAATGGTGATAGTGTGTCCCAGAAATATTTGTAGAATTCAGCAGGGAAACCATCCCGTCCAGGTGATTTATTATTTGGCATCTGGAGGAGGGCTTTATGTTCTTCTGATGATAGAGGGCATCGAGAGCATTAGCTATTTCTCTGGAGAGTTGAGGTAGGTCTGGGTTATTTAAGAATGACTGAATTTCTCCTAGGTCTGGTTCTTGTTCTGATGAATATAACTTATAGAATGTGCAGAAGGTGTTGTTTATTTCTAGTGGATCTTGGGTGATTTCTCCTTCTGAGTTTCTTATTAATGGGATTATTATTTTTTACGTTGTAAAAGATTTGCCAAGTGTTAACCTGATTTATTGTTCTATTCAAAATTAGGATATGAGAGTTGTCGTGTCACCTCCAGGGTCCAACGTTCGATTCCCGCCGGGGCCATGTGTGTGCGGAGTTTGCATGTTCTCCCCGTGCTGCGGGGGTTTCCTCCGGGTACTCCGGTTTCCTCCCCCAGTCCAAAGACATGCATGGTAGGCTGACTGGCGTGTCTAAAGTGTCCGTAGTGTATGAATGAGTGTGTGAGTGTGTATGTGATTGTGCCCTGCGATGGACTGGCACCCTGTCCAGGGTGTACCCCGCCTCGTGCCCAATGCTCCCTGGAATAGGCTCCAGGTTCACCCGTGACCCTGAAGAAGGAGAAAGCGGTAGAAGATGGATGGATGGATGGAGTTGTTGTATAATAAACTGCATTTTTTTATGTATGATTTTTTCCACTTGGTCTTGGGCATTCCTCAATTTGTAATGTTCCAGGATCTAATGGAGTTGAGTATGGATGCAAATGAAGATCAAGATGTTTATTAAGGAGAGCGGCAGGCAGACAAATCATAATACATAGATGTTGTCAAGACAGGCAAAGGGTCAGGCGATTGGCAAACGGGCATAAACTGGGCTAGGTGGTAATCAAAAACGAGGAAACGAGAAACAAGGTCAATAACAGGAAACATGAAACGATAACTGGCAAAGGAGAAATGAGAGCTAGGTAAAGAGCTAAACTCAATACTGCACAATTTGCACAGAGATACGAGGGGTTTAAATGAATAACGTAATCATGGTTAAACATGGGCAGCTGAAACCAATATTGACACACCTTCAGACAACAACTAATGACTAAATGGGGGTGGAGACAGAACATAATCAAAACAAACGTACGTGTCCATAGTAAACAAAGTCACAGTCATAAACAACTGAAAAGCGTGGGTTCGCTGAGTCCTCGCGCACCTGGCTCATGCACGCGCATGCACTCCGGCTTTCCAAGCATGCTGCAAACGCGTGGCATCCTCAGTCCCGCAGAGAGACTGAGCGTCATTCTCCATCGACTTTGCAGCCTGGACTTGGTTTGTTGTGTCGTCAGTCTCAGACATTAGGAGAAATGGGTTAGTCAGGAAGTCTGCTTCTGGCATGAGTAGTACTTGGTTGTCTGTGTCAGCAGACTCGGGCATGAGCAGAACTTGGTCGTCCATGTCAGCAGACCCGAGCTTGATCAGGACTTGGTCGTCCGTGTCAGCCGACTTGGGCGTGAGTAGAACTTGGTCGTCCATATCGGCAGACTCGGGCATGAGCAGAACTTGGTCGTCTTTGTCAGCAGATTCGGCCGCGAGCAGAACTTGGGTGGTCATGACATCGGTTTCAGGCTGGAACGTGGCGTGGAAGGTCATATTGTTGATCTCAGATTGGAACGTGGCGTGGGAGGTCACCTCGGCGACCTCGGACAGAAACGTGGCGTGAGAGGCCATCTCTTCGACCTCTGACAGGAACTTGGTGTGAGAGGCTGTTTCCTTGACCTCGGACAGGAACTTAGCACGAGAGGCCGTCTCTTCGATCTCGGACAGGAACTTGACTTCATGCTGGAGCTCTGGAGATGAGACAACCTCGTGAGTCTCAGGCTGGGGCTCTGGGGATGAGTCTCATGCTGGTGCTCTGAGGTCGCCACGTTGACCTCCGGCTGGAGCTCGGTAGGTGAGACCTCATTGTATGCCTCAAGCTGGAGCTTTGGTGCCAAGATCGCTATGTTGACCTCTGGCTGGAGCTCAGCAGGTGAGACCACCTCATGGGTCTCAGGTTCAAGCTCTGGTGCCGAGGTCGCTACTTTGACCTCTGGCTGGAGCTCGGCAGGTGAGATCACTTCGTGAGTCTCATGTTGGAGCTCTGAGTAGGAGGTCACCCAGTTAGCCTGCTCATAATATGTAGTAAACAGCATGTCAGGTTCATCTCTGAGGCATGGCTCCCCCACAAGATCCTCAAAGACTGCCCAGGATTCTGGACTGCCGAACATCCTCATGACTAGTCCCACAAACTGATTGACGTTCTCCAGTCCCCTGGATCCCATGGCTGCTAAACGTTGTGCCCACTGGCATGCTGGGCCACAAAACCGGGACAACAGGAACCCTAGCCATTGCATTTCACCGGGCTTGGGGTCTGTTAGGCTAGAAAAGTATATCTGGCAGTCCCTGAGAAAAAATTTAGGCTCACCTGAAATCCATCAAACAGCTCCAGGAGATTGGTTCTTCTCCACTGCAGAAACTGGATCAAATCCATAGCTGGGATGGTTTGCTTGGTTTTCCTTGTGTGCCGTCTCCTCCGTCTTCCTGCTGCATCAATGTTATGGCGTAGTATTCTGTAACGTTCCGAGATCTAATGGAGTTGAGTACGGATGCAAATGCAAATAAAAAAGTTTATTAAGGAGAGAGGCAGGCAGACAAATCCAAATCATAATACAGAGACGTGGTCAAGATAAGCAAAGGGTCAGGCTATTGGCAACGGGCATAAACTGGCCTAGGCGGTAATCAAAATCGAGGAAACGAGAAACAAGGTAAATCACAGGAAACATGAAACGATAACTGGGAAACAAGAAAGGAGAGTTAGGTAAAGAGCTTAACTCAATACTGCGCCATTTGTCAGAGACACGAGCGGTTTAAATGAATAACGTAATCATGGTTAAACACGGACAGCTGAAACCAATATTGACACACCTTCGGACAACAACCAATGACTAAACAGGGGCGGAGACAGAACATAATCAAAACAAATGCACGTGTCCACAGTAAACAAAGTCACAGTCATAAACATCCGAAAGGCATGCATTCACTGAGTGCTCGTGCACCTGGCTTGTGCACACGCATGCACTCTGTTTTTCCAAGCATGCTGCAAACTGCAGCGCTGTCTCAAGGGGAAATCGTGACGCAATTCACATAATGTTTGGTCTTCTAAGATCTTTGTGTATCTATCCGATAATTCTTAAATCTTCTGTTCCAGCTGAGTTTCTAATTACAATTGTTTGTTCTTCCTATATGATGAATATGATATTATTTTCCCCCTGATTGCTGCTTTTGCTGTTTTCCCATAATATTGATGCTGTGATAAAATTGTGTTGTATTAAAGCTGAATCTCTGTTTACAAAATGTGTAGTTAAGTACTATATATGAAAGTGTTTCCCATTTCTCAGTAATCCACATTTTGTCTGATAGATGAGTAAGGTTGTAGTGTAATTATAATGTGAAACATGTAACACCACAGTAGAAAGCAATAATAATAATAATAAGGATTCAGCAGAGAATAAACAAAATATGCATAAAAGAAAAGAGCAGATAATAGGGAAAGAAAGGTGATTCCAATAACCTAACATTTGTGTGAATGAGAAATAGATGTGTGTGTAGTGATAGTGTGGACGAAAGACAAGAAAAAAAAAACATCTTTAGTCCCACATTATGAGAAGGAACAGGGAAGAGAGATGTAGTATATGTGTTTTTGTGTGAGCGAAGGGCAGGGGGGAGAGACATGTGTCTCTATGAGAGAAACAGTATGAGGTTTATATAGTCTTCATAAATATTGAATATTGGAATGTTGTATTAAGTACCGCATCTGGTGGAAGTTTTAGCTGTGTTTTCATCAAGTTTTTTACCATTGCCTCTGGATCATCACGTGAGTTTTCGGGTATACCTTAGAAGATCCAATTGTCCTTCATGCTTCGTTTGTACATCCAACATAGTTTCCTTCATTCATTTGGTTTCTTTTTTTACTATTTCAATTTGTTCAGTTAATTATTTGACAGTTGATTTCATTCTTAAACACACACACACACACACACACGCACATTCTAATCTCTTCCGTTACAAAATTTGTAGAGGATGTGGCCAATGAGTGTCTTCTCAAGTGATGGTCAACATCTAAGCAAAATGGAGGCTTTCATTGAATCAAAGCATGTAACCTCTACCAACTTCATCCAGGGTTCTTCCCTGGATGAGTGAACTGGGCAGAATGCAAAGCAAATACGTGGTTATGACCAAAACGCCATTGTAATTTCTCTAAATAGAAAGAACATACCTGTACATAGTCAGCAAATCTCATTGTACTCCCCCTTTCCTGCATGTTTTTCTGAGAACAAGGTGTGAAAATATCATCCCACATCTTGGAGCCGATGCTTTGTTGATTATCCTCAAAGCAGCCCATTCTGCCCCTTCCAATTGTCCTTCACGTGATCATATAAAAAGATTCAGGAAGCATTGCTGTGTTTTTCAACATTGTTGTTTTGTTCATCCTGTGTCAAACAATGGGCTTCTGAGCCAGACTCCCCTAATGGGCCACCATGCTTTACTTACTGGGCTTCCACCCCTGATAGTCAGCCCAGCTATCTCCCTCTATCAATCTGGATCAGGCTCACTTCGCCAGTTGGGGGTCAGTGTGTGAAGAATGTGCACAGTTGCTGCTAGTGCAAACACGGTCCGCTTATTCTCCGGAGGCTAAACAGCCAGTCTTGCTTCCCAAAGGTGAAGCTTGTAGATCAATTAAACACAAATGTAATAAAACTTGGCTATGGTTCTCCTTGTTTTAGTCCTGTGTCAATAAATAGATGGTGATAAATAGATATGTAAACCTAGCCATTGTGTGTAAATTCTGGTACGTTTTTCTTGTGTGTGCCCGTTATGGTTGATGTGCATTATTGCTTGTGTGTGTGTGTGTGTGTGTGTGTTTGTCACTGTCCATCCGCAGTCAGGAGAGCTGCACTCTGGAGTGTGTTGCTGCTCCACTCTGGCCAGGGGAAGTATTACTGAGCTGCCTCTTTGTGGCATGCTAATCTAGCCTTCCTGTGCACAACGAACAGCATGAGACAGGCAGACTCCAGCTCTTTGCCGGGAAGCTCTGGAACCTGAAGATAACAGCGTTGAGTCCACCTCTGACACATTACCTCTAGGCGGCATCACACATTCTCTGTCCCTCACTGGCATTCTCCACTCACTCTCACTCCAGTCTGGCTGTGTCACATTCTCTACTTTATAATGGGCGGCTCAGTTGGTAGAGCGGGTTGTCCGCTAATCGTACGGTTGGCGGTTCGATTCCCGGCCCGCGTGACTCCACATGCCGAAGTGTCCTTGGGCAAGACACTGAACCCCAAGTTGCTCCCGATGGCAAGTTAGCGCCTTGCATGGCAGCTCTGCTACCATTGGTGTGTGAGTGTGTGTATGAATGGGTGAATGAGACACAGTGTAAAGCGCTTTGGATAAAAGCGCTATATAAGTGTGCCATTTACCATAATCACCCCTGTCTAAATGCAAACCTCATAGGAGTCAATATGCCCTCACATCCTGGTGCTTATGAAAAGCATTATACTGTCTGGTAGTGTTCTACCAGATGTCAAAAATAAGGCCGAAGAATATGACTCATTGTGCTCTGCGATGGACTGGCACCCTGTCCAGGGGGTACCCCGCCCTGTGCCCGATGTTCCCTGGGATAGGCTCCAGCTTTCCCCGCGACCCTGAAGAAGTAGTAAGCGGTAGAAGATGGATGGATGGATGGAATATGACTCACATTTTGCCACTTGATGTTAATGGAGCAGAATATATTTCTACACTGAGTGTGAAGTCTATGGTCTATTTTCTGGGTTTTATTCATAAGAGGTCAAATTGTGTGCCCTCTCTGTCTTAGGTCATCACTGTATTGATGTCTGCTTAGGAGTGGCTGTTCAATAAATGGAACACATTCCACTCCATCCCTCTGGAAAAGCAGAATCCCTGATCTAATTTGCCCTGTACAACTCTATTCAAATCTAATAAAATGATGACGAGTGTGTTAAGAGTTAGGGAATAATAATGGCTTTGCCCTCGTTGTGTCAGAAAGCCTGATAGGTGGGGAGATTAAAAGATGACAAATACCCATTTATGTATTTCACACATAACAGGTGTTCCTATTAGAATGATACAGGAGTTTGATCAATAAACAGTAAAATGGATGGAATGTGCCATTATAGGAAACTAATCAACCCTAGAGTGGTATGATGTAGCCCAAAGTAAAGAAGAGGACTGTTACCACCACATCATACTTTTATAGTTTATTATAATTTATACTTTTTTATTTTTAATTTATCTATATCTGTTTGTAGTTACATTTAATGTTATGAATGTCCAGAATAATTTGATTCTGGAATCACTTACTATAAGATTATAGCCTTTCTATCATTTGTCCATGGCAGAAAACTGGAACAGGAACAGCCTGACAAAGTGCTGACACTCCAGACTCCTTTCATTAATGTTTAAAATAAATTGGTCCTTGCAAAAAGCTTCACCGTAACAATAATTATATGTTTTTCTTTGTTAAATATATATATTTTTTTATTACAAAGCTTAAATTATGGGGTGCATCTGTTATACAACTTCCTGTGAATTAGATATTACAATAGAAACAATAACATTTGAATAAGAATATAACATTTGAATGAACTTATAAATATAAACCTGTGATTTGCTATAAGAGCCATGCTATTTTGGCCTTCTAATCAATCCAACATAGCTCAACGAGTTGGTGTTTCCCGAAACCATAGATCCAACAAGCATTTTTAAACTGCATCACAATGTTGTGGTTGGAACTACAGCTCTCCACCTGTGGTTAGAAGCAAACAGGTGCATCTCAAATATTAGATTATCATGGAAAAGTTTCTTTTTTTTCATAATTTAATTCAAAAAGTGGAACTTTCATATATTCTAGATTCATTACACATAAAGTGAACTATTTCAAACCTTTTTTTTGTTTTAATCTTGATTATTACAGCTTACAGTTAATGGAAATCAAAAATTCAGTATCTCAAAATATTAAAATAAAGAATTTATAATACAGAAATGTTGACCTTTTGAAAAGTATGTTAATGTATGCACACAATAATTGGTCAGGGCTCCTTTTGCCCGAATTACTGCATCAATGCGGCGTGGCATTCAGGCAATCAGCCTGTGGCACTGCTGAGGTGTTCTGGAAGCCCAGGTTGCTTTGATAGTGGCTTCAGCTTGTCTGAATTGTTGGGTCTGTTGTCTCTCATAGATTCTCTATAGGGTTCATGTCAGGCTGAAATAAGGTCCCATATCTGGGACCTTATTTCCAAATTGAATTCAAAATTTACTTTCATCTTCCCCATGATTGCTGTTGTGTCTACTGAACCAGACTGAGAGATTAAAGGCTCAGGAAACCTTTGCAGGTGTTTTGAGTTAATTACCTGATTAGAGCTCTTTTCAGGTCACCTTTTCTGTACAAACTCTTTATTCTAATATTTTAAGATACTGGATTTTGGATTTCCATGAACTGCAAGCCGTAATCATCAAGATTAAAACAAAAAATGGCTTGAAAATTTTCACTTTGTGTAATGAATCTAGAATATATGAAAATTCCACTTTTTGAATTAAATTACAGAAAAAAATTAACTTTTCCATGTTATTCTAATTTTTTGAGAAGCACCTGTAGTTCATTGTTAGCTAGCAGTGTCGACATCATTGATTACCCGCAGCTGGTGTGTAAAGACTTCCGCAAACACTGAGAGATTTGGAAGTGGCTTAAAATAGTGGTGCTCAAATTTTATGTAATTCCCTATTGATTATATTTTTAATATAAATTCAATTTGAAATTATCTTCCAGCATGACTATCACAATTGTTCTCCGTTCCAAGTGTTCTGTGAAAGAAATGTCATTTTGAAACACAGTCTTTGCCTCGTTTGTGCGAAGAAAGGTGAGTTATTGTATATAGATGCACCGATACTAAATCTCTCAGCCGATAGCGATAGCCGATTATTAAGAGTGATATCGGCCGATGCAGATACCGATAGTTTGGTGGTTCTGCTTTTTATACTTTCTTTTAAATTAATAATAATTAATTCCACAATTCTGTAGGAAATGCAAATAAAAACTTTTCTCTCCATTTCAACAAGTTATTTCACAGTAACTGGTCTCATAAACAGAAAACACATACTCAACACATACTCAAATTAACGTTAACACATTAGCTAAATTCTGAAGATTAAATGATTTCTTAACTTATGAATGTTATTAATTCATATTAACATTGACTGAATTCTAAAAAATTTGCTTTAATTCAGCGCGAACCGCTCAAGCAGCACGACAATGTAAAATGCAGTGTAAAATTTTAGCAGTGCAGCGCTTACAAAGTGCAGCTTTGTCCTCATTGTCACCCATTTCAAAGTAATTCCAAACAAGAGACATCTTCTTTACACACAACACGAATTCGATGTGTTCCCTTTCAAAGGGAACTCCACATTGTGTTAGCAAAACGCTACGGGAAGTGCCCTCGCATGCACCCGGCAGCTGAAGCATGTGTAACATCATGCCTATTTATAGGCCTGCCATGATCAGGTGACATGGCAGTTAAGTGCGTCGCGTGAAATATATATGGCACCTGTGAACCGTGCCGTCAGCCTTATTATCTTCAACAAGACTGCATATCAGTCGTTTGTGTAATGCTCGCAAAAAGAAAAATCTCTTTACTTTTTTGTCCCTTTAAGAAAAGAGAAGAAAAAAGAATGAGCGAGAGAGAGAGTTCAGGAAGTGTGTTACACCTTGCTCCCATTTCATCACAGGGACGGTTGGGACACACTTTCTGTGTGAAGTGTTTAGGGACTGAGCATGCCACAGCAGCCCTCGAGGAGTCTGACTGTGAGCATTGTGAATGCTTTAAAATCAGGCAGCTCCACTCATGACTTGTTCTCTTCTCGGCTGAAGGGAGATGGCTTTCAGAGCCTCAGGTCCTGGGGATCTCATATGGATCTGAAAGAAGTGCTGGAGATGATAGTGGCTCCATATAGATAGTGGCTATATCTTGCTCTGTCTTCCAGGTCTGGCTCTCCGCCTGACTTTGGAGCTTGTGTCACGACTTCTCCTTCCGCTATGGAAAGCCAAAATACCTGCACTGACTCCGAGGAGCCAGTAGGGTGTGCTATTGCACCAAAAAAAGAGAGCAGCTCTCAAGCATATAAAGAGCTGCTTGAGGTGATTACTAAGGCAGTTGAAAAACTAAATTTGACTGGCCTGGAGAAGAGGAAGTGGCTCGTAGCAGGCTGGATGAGTGCTTCCTCTCCAATGAAAATAAATCTCCCTCACACTACAGAAACTGCCTTTTTTTCCAGAAGTGCATAATGAAATATCACGCTTCTGGGGGAAACCATACACTAGCCATGTTTATAAGCCCGCGACGTCTGATAACTCGGCCATCGTGGGGACTGAGCAGCATGGCTATTTAGCTATGCTGAAGGTGGAGGAGGTGCTTGTGAGCCACCTCTCTCCATCGATGGCAGGTAATTTAGGGTGGCCAGCTTTTCCTTCCAAGCCACATAAGGCCACCTCTGTGTTGGTGGGCAAAGCCTATGCGGCAGCGGGTCTTGCTTGTGGATCACTGCATACTATGCCAGTGGTGCAGGCCTACCAAGCAGACCTGCTGAGTGAGCTCGACACTGGGGAGGGAATTGGGCCTGAGGCAGTGGCAGAGCTGTGCCGCGCCACAGATTTGTCTCTCTGGGTGACCAAGCAAATGGCCCATTATATCGGCTGTTCAATGGGTAGCTTGGTTGTGGTGGAGTGGCACCTATGGCTCAACCTCTCAGGGATGGGGGACAAAGATAAGGTCTCCTTGCTGGATGCCCCTGTTAAACCTTCTGGCCTGTTCGGCGGCACAGTTAATGCCATCGCCAAGAGGTTTGTTAGGTGAGGTTGTTAGGGCAGATAGCCCCCAGTGCTGCTGTAGGGCCTCCCTTAGCCAAGGCTGTCCCATGTTTTCAGTGTTCTCTGGTCAGCGAGCTGTCACAGGGCAACGAAAATCTGATGCATTCCCTCCAACAGAATGTGGAAAAGCTAACATCACTAAAAGACCATCTGCCGGCATGGAAACTACTGCCAAATGTGCCTCCATGGGTTCTGTCTACCATAAAAAAGGGTTACAGAGATCGACCTCCCAGTTCAGAGGTGTGCTCACCACAGTACTCAGCACAGAGCAGAGCCTGACGTTAGCGCAGGAAGTAAGAGCCCTCTTGGACAAAGGGGCCATAGAACATGTATCCTGTTCCCTAAGGGAGGGAGGTTTTAAAAGCCGTTATTTCCTGGTCTGCAAAAAAGATGGGAGTATGCGGCCAATTTTAGATCTGCAACATCTGAACCGTACTCTTCGGACATACAGGTTCAAGATGCTGACACTCAAACTTATCATGCCACAGATTCAGTTTGAGGACTGGTTTGTGACAATAGACCTAAAAGACGCATATTTCCCCATAGAAATATCGCCCAGTCACAGGAAGTTCCTGATATTTACATTTGGAGGCAACACATACCAATATCGGGTACTTCCCTTCGGGCTAGCTTTATCCACTCGCACCTTCACGAAGTGCATGGATGCTGCTCTGGCTCCCTTGCAACTCCAGGGCATCCGTGAACTAAACTACCTGGATGACTGGTTAATTCAAGCATGATCCAAGGAACTGGTGCTTCAAGATCGAGATGTTGTTCTCACCCACATGAGGAGCTTGGGGCTCAGGTTGAACTTCAAGAAAAGTATGCTTTCTCCAGTACAGAGGACAACTTTTCTAGGGGTTATACGGATTCTACTATGATGAGGGTGTTTTTGTCCGCAGCATGTGTATGGTCAAACCTATCAACATTGAGCAAGATAAAGCTGGATCTTGGCATCCCCTCCAGTCTCTATGAGAGCCTGTTGGAGCTTATGGCAGCAGCAGCCAATGTCCTATTGGCCTGATGGCCTATTGCACATGAGACCATTTCAGTGGTGTCTGAGAAGTCGGGGTAATCAGTAATCAGTGTCACGCGGCAATGCCAACGTGTTCTGAGAATTTGGAGGTGTCCCCAGTTTCTAGCCTCAGGTCCCACTCTAGGGGCGTCTTTTTATCACAAGACGGTAATGACAGATGCCTCCCTCACAGGCTGGGGTGCAGTCTTAGATGGCTGTCCAGATCGCCGTCTTTGGAGCAGCCCTCATCTGGGTGGCATATAAATCGGCTAGAGATGCGGACCGTATTTCGAGCACTGAAGTTCTTTCTTCCTCAATTGAGAGGATTACACCGATCATCCAGGTCAAAAGTTTACATCCCCCTGACGCTTATACATTATACAATAATAGAGATGCACTGATGTATTGGACACAGTTGGTGCATTCTCTCTTGTTCAGGTGTGAGGAACGGAGGAGGGCAGAAAGCCTGCAACACCACAGGCTGGGCAGCAGATGTAGGCACCTTAGGAATATAACCTGGCCTAGGATACAGAAAGGCCTTGGGTAAATTCAAGCCAGGAAGGGGCATCAGAGAGAGTTTGTAGATCTCCTACTCGCTTGAGAGATGTCAAGGTCAGCTGAAGACCTACCTTTAGAGTCAGAAGCTTCTCAGAGGCTGACTCTAAGGGCTCAAATGGGGCCCCTGACAGACCTTCCAGGACCACAGAAAGGGCCTAAGAAAATATGCGCAGCCTGCAGATGGGCCTCAGTCGCCTGACACCATGCATAAACCTCGAAGTTAGAGGATGTTGCCCCACAGAGGCTACATCAACAGGGGCATGGCTGGCCGAAATGGCGGCCACGTAAACCCTGATTGTAGAAGGAGCCCACCCTGCTGAGAAACGTTCTTGTAAGAACTCCAGGACTGTAGCTATTGCGCAGTTCACTGAGTCTACAGTGGATCCCTGTGGATGGGAATCTCCCAACGAGTGCCATCTAGCAGGGAAATTATCTCTGAGAACCATATTCGAGCTGGCCAGTAAGGTGCTACTAGCAGCAGACATAGACTGTCTTGCCAAACTCTCACTAGAACTTGTGGGAGCAGAGCGATCGGGGAAAAGCGTACAGATGTGACCTCGGCCACATGTGCACCATGGCGTCCAACCCCAATTGTACGGGAGGAGTGAGGGCGAACCACAGCAGGCTGTGTGTTGTCTCCTTGGAGGCGAAACCTGGCCAAACCTCGTCATATGGACTCCACCACTTGTGGATGGAGCCACCAATTCCTGGGCCTCAGCCCTTGCCTCGACAGGATGTCTGCCCCCATATTCCCAGAATGTACATTGCACTCACTGACAAACTTTCCTTCTGCCCCGAGAAGAATTAGTTGCGCCTGCCTAAACAGGGGGCGCGGACATAATTCTCCCTGGTGGTCAATATATGAGACCATATGTAAACAACTGGTGACCTCTCAATTGAGGAAGAAGGAATTTCAGTGCTAGAAATATGGCCCACATTTCTAGGCAATTTATATGCCGTTCCAGATGAGGGCCGCTCCAGAGACTGTGAGCTGGACAGCTGTCTAAGACCGCACTCCAGCCCATGAGGGAGATGTCCGTCATTACCCTCTTGCGCTAAGGAGACACCCCTAGAGTGTGACCCAAGGCTAGAAACCGGGGACACTCAAATTCTCAGAGCACGTAGGCATCGCCACATGACACTGATTACTGTCAGAGGTTTCGTCCATGGACGAAACCCCCAACTTCTCAGCCACCACTGAACGGTCTCCTGTGCAATAGGCCCATAAACTCCAATAGTCTCCCAAGATCCAGTTATATCTTGCTCAGTGTTGATAGGATTGACCCTACGCATGTTGGGGATAGAAACGTCCTCATCGTAGTAGAATCCTTATAAACCCTGGAAAACTTGGCCACTGCACTGGGGAAAGCATACTTTTCTGAGGTTCAACTTGAGCCCCAAGCTCTTCATGTGGGCGAGAACAACATCTCAATGTTGAACCGCCAGTTCCCTGGATCATGTTAGAATTAACCAGTCGTCCAGGTAGTTCATTACACCAATGCCCTGGAGTCACAGTGGAGCCAGAGTGACATCCATGCACTTTGTGGAGGTGCGAGGGGATAAAGCTAGGGATATTTCTGTATGGAAATATACACCTTTTATATCTATCATCACAAACCAGTCCTCAAACTGAATCTGTGGATCGATAAGTTTGGGCATCAACATCCTGAACCTGTATGTCCGAAGAGTACAGTTCAGATGACGCAGATCTAAAATTGGCTGCATACTCCTATTTTTTTGCGGACCAGGAAATAACGGCTGTAAAAACCTGTTCTATGTTCATATTACATGTTCTATGGCCCTTTGTCCAAGAGGGATCATACTTCCTGTGCTAATGTCGGGCTCTTGTCTGTGCTGAATACTGTGATGAGCACACCTCTGAGGCAGGGGGTCGAGAAACTGAACCCGGTAACCTTTTTCTACGGTAGACAGAACCCATGGAGACACATTTGGCAGTAGTTTCCACGCTGCCAGACAGTCTTTTAGTGACGTTAACTATTGCACATTCTATTGGAGGGAAAGCATCAGATTTTCATTGCCCTGTGACAGCTCGCTGACCAGAGAATACTGAAAACTTGGGACAGCCTTGTCTAGGGAAGACCCTACAGTAGCACTGGGGGCTAACTCCCCTAAAAACCTCCTGTCCCCTGATATGTCCCTCTATGGCCCCTCAGGACCTCTATTCTTTGTCTCATCAGGCCTAGTAGCAGGCTGTGACTGTGGGTTCCCACAGTCACAGCTGTCTGCGGGTTTAGGTGGGCTGCCATACTCACCTTCTGTGTCTCCCTCACACTAGTGCTGAACTCGACACAACAGGGAACAAACTGGCTGAATGCCGCCATATGTCGAGCTCACTCAGCAGGTCTGCTTGGTAGGCCTGAAACACTGTCATTGTCTGCAGTGACCCACAAGCAAGACTACTACTGCATAGGCCTTGCCCACCAATGGCCTTACACGGTGGCTTGGATGGCAAAGCGGCCCCCCTAAATTACCTGCTGTCTATGGAGAGAGGTAGCTCACAAGTGCCTCCTCCACCTTTAGCATAGCTAAATAGCCAAGCCATTCATTCCCCACAATGGCCGAATAATCCAACATCATGGGGTTATAAATACGGCTTATGCATGGTTTTCCCCCAGAAGCCTGATATTTTTTCATGCACTTCTGGAAGAGAGGGGAGTTTTCTGCAGTGTGAAGAATTTACTTTCACTGGGGAGAAAAAGGCTCATCCAGCCTTAGTAATCACTTCAAGCAGCTCTTTATATGCTGCTCTCAGTTCGTAGCACATCCTTCTGGCTCCTCGGAGTCAGAGAGGAATTATTACTGTTATTTTTGTGTGTGTTTTTTTTCTCTCTTTTTTTCCCCTTTTGGCTTACCATAGCGGAAGGAGGAGTCACAACGCAAGGTCCAAAATCCAGCGGAGAGCCGGACCCGGAAGACAGAGCAAGAGATAGAGCAACGCTCATCTCTGGCTCTTCTTCCAGATCCATAAAAGATCCCCCGGACCTGAGACAGCTAGCTGCCAAACCCGAACTCGCTTCGGCTTTCGAGAAGAGCGCGAGTCATGAGCAGAGCTGCCTAATGTAGGCATTACCATATGCAGCCTCTCGAGGCTGCCATCGCATGCTACATCCCTAGACACTTCACCCATAAAGTGTGCACTATTCCCGTGTTGAAACGGGAGCAAGCTGTAACACACTTCCTGAATTCTCTCACTCATATTTTTCTTTCTGGGCGCACGGTGGCTTAGTGGTTAGCACGTTCGCCTCACACCGCCAGAGTTGTGGGTTCAATTCCCGCGGCTCTGTGTGTGCGGAGTTTGCATGTTCTCCCCGTGCTGCGGGGGTTTCCTCCGGGTACTCCGGTTTCCTCCCCCAGTCCAAAGACATGCATGGTAGGTTGATTGGCATGTCCAAAGTGTCCGTAATGTATGAATGGGTGCGTGAGTGATGTGATTGTGCCCCGCAATGGACTGGCACCCTGTCCAGGGTGTACCCTGCCTTGTGCCCGATGCTCCCTGGGATAGGCTCCAGGTTCCCCGTGACCCTGAAAAGGAGTAAGCGGTAGAAGATGGATGGATGGATATTTTTCTCTCTTGCTCATTCCTTTTTTCTTCTTCTCTTTTTTAAAGGGATAGAAAAGTTCTGAGATTTTGAGAAAAGATAGAGAGTCTTTTTGTTTCTTTACACAAACAACCGACACGTCTTCGCTGAAGATAATAAGGCTGATGGTGCAATTCATAGGTGTCATATTTATATCACATGACGCGCTTAATTGCCTTGTCACGTGATCATGGCAGGCCTATAAATAGGCATGATTTTACACAAGCTTCAGATGCCAGTCGCACACGAGAGGCACTCCCATAGTATTATGCTAAACGCATCGCCAAAGTTCCCTTTTAAACGGAACTATGTGTGCATGCATGCTCGACTGCAATGACAAACTAGTGATATACTATGAAAATCCCAATAAGCTAAACATACCAGCAGCAATGGGACATCTGTCAATAAAGTGATTCCATTGGGGGAAAAATCAGAGGCTCTACCATGTTTGTTATTTATACAGCATCATGGGGAAATTACGTTTACTGTGGAATCTGCTGCTTACTGGACAATAATACAGTGTATACATGGTAAATATATCACTATAACACTCACATGGTACATCTAAACGTGCAGGTATTTTGTGTATTCAGCATCTGTCTCTCAATAAACGGCTTTCCAGTGTCAATGCAGCGATTTTGATATTCAATGTAAGCAGAAATGATTACTCCACCCCCTGTATAATGTCATTACAACAGCTCTACGTTGTTCAGCCAACATGGTTCAAACGATGGATTTGTGACACAGCTACCATGGTTTCAGGAAACAGTAGTGACTTGTTAGTTAGTTTCTACAACAATGCATCATACTATGGTGGTTAAGCAGTGAACTACATCGTTCTATGGGAAACACACCCCTGATTAATAAGCTCAGCAGAGCTGTGGTATAAATATTAATGACTTAAAGGCTGTTGTACTAATTTTCTCTGATTTTAAGCCATCAAAGAGGATTCTAATTCTTTCACACTGAAGCCACCATGAAGAGGAGTCCTCCAATATCCATTTACCGGCATTTATTCAAAAGGAGATGTCCATCTCCCTGTCTCCCTTAGTCATCATGTTGCCCCCACCTTCTCAACACACCTTTATAAATGTCAGACTGGAATACCTTTTTATTTGGACAGATATCACCCTGGAAAATGGGCTGGGGTGTGAAAGAAAAGTTTTTCACCTCTATGCTTGATCCCACTAATATGATTTGCCGGGCAAATTGTGTCTTTTATCTGTTTCTGTTTGACAGCATGAGTGAGAAGTGGTGGAAATAAAGAGACAGAAATCGGTGAGCCCCCACCTCTCTTTGTGGTCAGAGGCCCTCTTCTTTTAAGGTAAACATTTATTACTTCTGGGCTGCCCAGCAAAGCTGGAGGCACACACTTCACAGGGTCATAAATGTCATCTTCCATTTGACACATGGCTGACAAATGAGCCCTGGCTGTAGTGGCCTCAGTATATCTCCTGGCGCTCTCTTCCTCTAGAGGTGAACACTTGGACATATAAGAGCAGGAGAACGTGAGCATCCACTGACTGAAGCTCAGAGCCTGACCATGAGCCATTGTATTACCTCATTCCCCCTGGTTCTCAAATGTGAAATTGAGAGAGTTTTTCCTGTTAAAGCTGAAATGGAAGAAGCCTCACTGTCCAAAAAAGTTACTCTACTTACTTAGAGTTTTGTCACCTAATTGATTCACTTAATGAGATTATATCTTATACTCAGTTTGTTTTCACCACATGCTTCATAACCTAAGTGAGCTGTGTAATTTAAAGTGATAAGGAGAGGGCAAGTTGACATGTCACACATTTTTAATCTCAAGCTGACTCAGGAGCCATAAACAATCATGGCACAATTTTGTTTGCTTTTTAGGCTGTTTACTTCAAGGTCAAGTTGAGGTGAAATCCTGGCTCCTCCAATCAGGTGATTGGTGGCCCTTGAAAGAATTAGGAGGTGTGTAATTGTCTCCTGACTCAGAGATCAAGGAAGTTTTTGTGCTGGTGTAATGGGCCTGGCATGGTACAGTTGCAGTACACAAGCAGTCAGCCTTAGTCATGGCACTCTGACAACTGTCTTTCAGTGCCATTAATCAGCTGCACATAGGACTGTCTTCCCTCCAGATGGGGAAGCTTTCAAAAAACCAAGAAAAATTAGCAGGATAATTCATTCTTATGGGCACAGGGTAATTCGATGAAGAGCTGGCAACAGAGACAGAAGGGGAAAAAATTATATTACCTATATCTGAGCACTAGAATTGCAGTATATTAGCATGTCTCATATAGGTTTGGGAAAAGGCCTGTATTTCACTGCATCAATTTCAGAATGAAAGGAGGTTAGAGATGACGTCAGAGATAGAGGTCAATAAATGATAAAAAGTTGAATGAATGATAAAGAAGCAAACACTGTAGAAGCAACCCTTGAATCTGTGTGTGCGTGATGGTCAGGGCTCTATAGCCCCACCAAGACTGGAATATGCATAGTCACTGCTGATTCTGCCCACTGCTAGTTAGTCAGTATTATCATGGTGCATGGTTCATTCAGAACATCAATCTTGAGGTGCTCTGTGAATTTTACCCAATGCATCTGTTATTTTCCATTTGGAGCTGTTTTTCCATACAGTCATTTTCAGGAGAGCCGGATCAGAAAAATTCAGTACCTCTCAGAATAATTTTCATAATTTGGCATCCTACCAATGGCTAATGTGGAAAATACTGCAAATACCTCCTACTATAGCAGTGGTTATGTAAGTGAGGTCTGTGAAGCATAGCCAGGGAGTCCACAGACTTTTTTTTTTTACAGTGCTGGAAATAACAACCCACTATTATCAAAGTTATTATATTTATTATTTAGATTGTGCAGTTACTATCATATTGAATGGGCTTAATCCAAGAGCAAGTAGGCCTACAAAAAATGTAAACTTTAATTAATGTGTTCTGTCAGTGAAAATCAGAAATAAAATGACTCCAATAAATAGCCAAAATATGGTATAAAAATTTTATGCCATTATATTAAGCAGAATGCACACATTTAAATTATGTGTCAAACAGGTAACTGGCTGCAAAACATTTGAGAACACCTATAGGACCACCACTAACCAGACATTATTTGCGTGTGTGTGTGTGTGTGTGTGTGTGTGTGTGTGTGTGTGTGTGTGGTACATAGTGACAATTATATTAGCAAGTTCCATGACCAATATTTATAAGGAATTTATTTAGTGAAGTTATAAATGGTATGTCCATGCTAAGAGTAGAGCAAGTCACTGACTTCTGCTTTCTGCTGAAGATAGCTCAAAGGAAGTGCCTCAGTCCTCAACAGTTATTAGCCCAGGTCAGTAGACTGAGAAAAAACAATTTCTCTCGGTATATACCAGACTCCCTTAAATGTAAAACTGTCAAAATTAATTCAGGTTTAAACTCATTCCTTTATGATGAAACACTGAGAAGCCCACAGGGCTGATTTTATTTTATTTTTCTCAGCTTTGTTCTCACTTAGACAAAGTCCTTCCAGCAGCTCAGGTCCAAGTAAAAAAGGTTACTATGTTCATTCAACAGTTTGCACAAGCCAGTAAAGTTTACTTTAAAGGATCTTTGAGGTTTCCGGGATGAGTCTGGGGCAGTAGTCATTGGTGCTTGATGACAGGAGGGCATCTCTAGAACCATAATTTAATTATCTCAATTTATATTCACCTCTGTGCCACTGCTAGCATCTGTGACACCTAGCGAGAATGTGTTCACTTGAGAAGGTGATGCTTATACTGTAGGTAGAAACTGTCACAGAATTTTAATGTTAAGGCAGTGTGCAAATGGGCCTTGGAGTTGAAGATTCAGTATTCATTGAGGGTATGTTATGAGATAAATTCATCCATATAATATTTTTTTTATTTCTGTCAAACTCACATACAGTGGTGCTTGAAAGTTTGTGAACCCTTTATAAATTTCTTTATATTTGCATAACATCATCAGATTTTCTAAAAGTCCTAAACGTAGACAAAGAAAACCTAGATTAAACAAATGAAACAAAAATATTATACTTGGACATTTATCTATTGTGGAAATTGATCCAATATTACATATCTGTGAGTGGCAAACATATGTAAAACTAATATTAGCAGTTAATTTGGAGGTGAAATTAGAGTCAGGTGTTTTCAATGGGATGACAATCAGGTGTGAGTGAGCACCCTGTTTTATTTAAAGAATAGGAACCTATCAAAGTCTGATCTTCACAACACATATTTGTGGAAGTGTATCATGGCGTGAACCAAGGAGATTTCTGAGGATCTCAGAAAAATAGTTGTTGATGCACATCAGACTGGAAAAGGTTTAAAAAAAAAAAAAAAAACATCTCTAAGAGTTTGCACTCCACCACTCCACAGTCAGACAGATTGTGATCAAATGGAAGAAATTCAAGACCATTGTTACTCTCCCCAGGAGTGGTCGACAAACAAAATCGCTTTAAGAGCAAGATGTGTAATAGTCTTCAAGATCACAAAGGAACCCAGGGTAACTTCTAAGCAACTAAAGGTCATGCTCACATTGGCTAATGTTAATGTTCATGAGTGAACCATCAGGAGAGCACTGAACAACAATGTTGTGCATGGCAGGTTTGCAAGGAGAAATTCACTGCTCTCCAAAAAGAACATTGCTGCCCGGCTGCAGTTTAAAGATCACTTGGACAACCCATTAGGCTATTGGAAAAATGTTTTGTGGATGTATGAGACCAAAATAGAACTTTCTGGTTTAAATGAGAAGTGTTAATTTTAGAGAAAGGCAAGCACTGCATTCTCACATAATAATCTTATCCCATCTGTGAAACAAGATGGTGGTAGCCTGTTTTGCTGCATCTGGGCTAGGACAGCTTACTATCATTGATGGAACAATGAATTCTGAATTATATCAGTGAATTCTAAAGGAAAATGTCCGGATATTTGTCCGTGAACTGAATCCCAAGAGAAAGTGGGTCATGCAGCAAGACAATGACCGTAAGCGCACAAGTCATTCTACCAATATTGGTTAAAGACGAATAAAGTTAATGATTTGGAATGGCCAAATCAACATCCTGACCTTAATCCAGTAGAAATTTTGTGGAAGGACCTGAAGCAAGCAAGTTCATGTGAGGAAACTCACCAACATCCTATAGTTGAAGCTGTTTTTTACTGAGGAATGAGCTAAAATTCCTCCAAGCTGATGTGCAGGACTGATCAACAGTTACCGGAAATGTTTATTTGCACTTATTGCTGCACAAAGGGGTCACACCAGATGCTGAAATTAAAAGTTCACATACTTTTGCTCCTCATAGATATACAATATTAGATTATTGTCCTCAATAAATAAATAAATGACTGTATATGAGGTGTCTGTAACAAATAATGTTCAGGGTGTTTAAGGTTACTGTCCTGCTTGCTACTCTATGGACTGGTAAAAATGAGCAGTTACATAACACAGAGTCTGATGTTGAGCCCTACTTTTATTGCTCTCCTACACACTCTATAGTCTCCATGTTGATCTGGTGCTTCTTATTGTTCTGATCATGATGTGATAAGTACACTCTTCAACTGATCTGTCAATGTGGGGAAATCTATTATTTTCCCAGACACATGTGAGAGGGTAAAGGTCTTAGGCATCATTATTTACCCTTCCAAATGTAACTGATTTTACCACACCACCCTAATTTGCTTGCTGTAATTATAGGTCATGCTCCCCCTTTGTAATTTATAAAACCTTTTTGTTCTTATCAATAATGAATGGGGCCTGGGCAAAATTGTGCCACTATAATATTTAGATATTATGAAAATGGTAATACATCAGGGACTTTGTGCGTTATCAGCCAGGTCCAGTGCTCTATTAAGCAGCCAGCAGAAGAAGTCAGATGCAAATTGCTTATGTTAATGCTCCTGTTGTACCTCAGACAGGATGAGAAGTCGGCAATTAATTTCTTCCAGGCAGACAGACAGGCAAATTTATTTTCCATCTTCAGAGCTCCCTCTCCTTCTGGCCTCCAATTTTTTTCTGTGAAACATGATGGAAGAAAAGGTGGGAATAAAGGTATAGAGGTAAACAGTAAAAACAAATTGAGTGAGGGAAAGTCGAAGAAAAAGAGTGAAGCCATGACCTAATTGAACATTCCTGAAAAAAGGCAAGCAGTGAGGAAAAGTGTGATGGTGTATTCATCCATCCTGCCGACAGTGTTTTTGCAACTTAAACTTGTTTTATTAATTACATTTGACATTTTCCTAATTAGTTAGCTTGTACAATTAAGACAAAGAATCACCACATAAATGGCTTTTGCTGATGCATTTTAATGTATTGTGTTTGTATATGATTTGATTTCATTCAGAGGTGGTAATAACCACCTCTTTCCCCCCTCCTTTATAGATTCCACATTCTCTGTGTGGGAAAAGAAGGGTCTGAAATGCTTTGAGGATCTTTTCATTAATAATGTGTTTGCAAACTTTTCTGAGTTGTTCTCATCATTCAGTCTGCCTCCCTCACCTATTCCGTTTCTTTCAAATTAGGCATTGTGTTTCACTGGTTTTCCCACCTTACCTACAAAGTCTGCATGGGAAGAGGTGTTCAAGCTGAATCCTCATAAGGGTGGCATTATCTCACGGATATATGCAACG
The DNA here is from genome assembly GCF_023375685.1 of Ictalurus furcatus. Classification (NCBI taxonomy): domain Eukaryota; kingdom Metazoa; phylum Chordata; class Actinopteri; order Siluriformes; family Ictaluridae; genus Ictalurus; species Ictalurus furcatus. Next base: position 16,919,540 of record NC_071258.1, read on the forward strand.
ATCTGGTCACAGGACGATTTTTACAATATCAAAACCATTAGTGCTTGGGAAGAGGAATTGGGCCTGGAGCTTGAGGATGATTACTGGGGCAGAGTGTTAGATAATATACGTACCACTACGTCCTGAGCTAGACTTAGTTTCATACAATTTAAAGTGGTCCACAGAGCTCACCTCTCTAGGAGTAAACTGTCTAAAATATATCCCAATGTTCCTGACGTGTGAAAAATGCAAACTTTCGCCCTGTAACCTGAGTCATATGTTTGCACTCTGTCCCAAACTGCAGAACTTTTGGACCTCTTTCTTTGAAACTATGCCCGACGTTCTTAAAATCAAATTAGATGTCTGTCCTTTAATTGCCGTCTTTGGTGTTTCATCTCAGCGTCAGCCTCTGAACCATAAACAAGCTAGTATTGTGGCCTTTGCATCGTTACTTGCTCGGTGCAGAATATTGTTGTCTTGGACCTCTCCACAACCCCCCTCTATATCAGTCTGGCTTAAAGACTTAATGTTCTTTTTAAAACTTGAAAAAATCAAGTACAACATCAGAGGCAGGGGTGACTCATTTTTGGGAAAATGGCAACAATTTATTACCTACTTCAACGCACCCTGGAGGTGGATTGAGGAGAGGTAGACGGTTAACACTAATCATCTTACCTTTTTTTGTTTGTTTGTTTGTTTTTTGGGGGGGGGTTTTGTGTGTGTTTCTCTTTGAATGTTTGTTTGTTATTGTCTTTTGTTTCCCCCTTTCTTTTGGTTTTGGCTGTGGTTGTTTTGTTGGGGTTGTAGGGTGTGGTGTTATAATGTGTAAAATGCAAATTTCCAATAAAAATTCTATGATCAAATGATTTGATTTCAGCTGGATGGTATTAGACAAATTTATAATATGTTTCTAGCACCCAACCAGATGTAGGTAGAGTAGACAAAAAGTTTACGCAAGTACAAGTAAAACTACTCGCTAATTACTTAAGTAACAGTAAAAGTAATCATGTTAATAACTACTTGAGTAAGAGTAATAAAGTATCCAATGAGAAGATTACTCAAGTAGCAAGATACCAGTTACTTTGGATCTGATTAAAATGAAGGGAAAATCCTGAATCACAGACGACATGGAGAACTGTAAGACACACCTCTCCTTTAAAGTTTGTCTGTTCGGTTTATATGATATAAAACCTGGGTTCATGATGAAGCACCATTCCCAGACCCTGTCATTTTCAACACAAAATAATACATACATATCCTGATCTTTATTTTCACAACATGCTAAAAACACAAACTTGTCAGCATCTGCAACAGAGAACAAAAGAACAGTCTATGGAAAAGAACAGAAGAGAAAGTATGTGTAGAGAGAGAGTAATTGTTTGTATATTTGTGTGTATGTTTGTGTGTGTGTGTGTGTGTGTGTGTGTGTGTGTGTGTGTGTGTGTGTGTGTGTCCTGCCTCTGTCGAAACGCTCACTTCGGCCATTATCTAACTACACTGAGCGGCTAAAAAAGGACTGAGCACAGACCACTGCAGTGTATAGAGAAACTTCTGACATTATACTTGATATGAACTAATTATTAAAACTATATATATCTATTAATATTTTGATGGTGGAAGTCCACCGATTGTAGTGAAGTAAAAGTACATTTCTGTGATTAAAAATTAACTTGAGTAAGAGTATAAATATTGCCAGTTAAACCTACTTTTAAAAGTATTTTTTTTTTTTCAAAAACGTACTCAAGTAAATGTAACGAAGTAAATGTAGTGAGTTACTACCCACCTCTGCACCAATCCATTTACAGGTTTCATTCTTCTTAGTAAATTTCATTTTAATAATCAAGATGCATAATCTTCCATCATCATTCACCTGTATTAGTTTAAAGTAGATATTGTTGTTTTTTTTTTTTGTCTTTGAAAGGCGCAATGTCTGCGCCTTAGAAAGACAAAGACACCTTCTGCTTTACTGATTATAAGGTGGCCTCTGCTGTAGTGGTGCTGCATCATAACTGACCCTGCACTCTTGGCAATAAATTTATTGTACTGTACTATACATACAATAAGGCTTTATTTATCTCTATTTGTTCTATACAGTATCAATATTTGAGATAACATGAACTGTCATCAAGGGTACTCATCCCCTTTAGGTGTCACATTTCCCTTAGATTGCAATTGTTCAAGTAATCGTTAGACACTGAAATATTTGCTGTTTATCTGATACTATTTTATGTGGCAATGTTTTCTATTGATTTGTTTTTATGCTTTTAAATATGATCTCATTCATTAGCTGTAATCCTTATGTTTCCTCATTACTTCATGACAAATTAAGGAGATGAAATATCTGGAGTTAATTCCAAGCATTGAATTTATATTTGTTACCTGTTCATGGTTCATGGTAGCTTTTGTTCTGAGCAATATGTCAATATCTCAATATGTGGTCCAAAGAGGTGTTGATAGACCATCATTAGGCTTAAACACAACAGACCTATCAGAGAGATAGCAGAAACTTTGGGAGTGCCCAAATTAACAATTTGATGCATTCTTAAAAAGAAGGAATGCACTGGCAAGCTCAGCAACACTAAAAGGCCTGGAAGTCCAAGGAAGACAGCTAAAGTAGATAATCACAGATTTCCTTGGTGAAGAAAAACTCATTTCACAACTTCTAGCCAAGTCAAGAACACTCTCAAGGAGGTATGTGTATCATTGTCAAAGTCTACAATCAGGAGGTGCCTTCATGTATGTAAATACAGAGAGTTTACCTCAAGATGCAAACCATTGGTAACATGCAAGAACAGAAAGGTCAGATTAGAAAACATCCAACCAGCCTACAATGAACAAGATTCTTTTGGCATATGAAACCAAGATTAACTTGTACCAGAATGATGGGAAGAGAAGAGTATGGAGAAAGAAAGGAAGGGCTCATGTTCCAAAGTATACCACATCATCTGTCAAACATGGTGGAGACAGTGTTATGGCATGGGCATGTATGGCCACCAATAGAACTGGGTCATTGGTGTTCACTGATGATGTGACTGCTGGTAGAAGTAGCAGGATGAATTCTGATGTGTATAGAGCTATATTTTCTGCTCAGATTCAGTCAATTGCTACAAAACTGATAGGACAGTGCATCACAGTCCAGATGGATAATGATTCAAAACATCTTAGCTTCTTAGCTCTTGGGTTATAATGGAACGTTCTTAAATGGTTGAACCAGTCACATGACCTCAACCCAATTGAACATGCTTTTCCCTTACTGAAGAGAAAACTGAAAGCAGAAAGGCCCACAAACAAGCAGCAACTGAAGATGGCTTCAGTAAAGGCCTGGCAAAACATCTGAAGGGAGGAATATTGTCCATGGGTTCCAGATTTTGACTACAAAGTCTGGCAGTCATTGACTACAAAGGATTTGCATCAAAGTATTAAAAATAATCCTTAACATCCTTATAATTGTTACTTTGTCCAATTTTATTTTGGATTTTAAAAAATGTGAAAATGGATGTCCTATTAAAAACAATGGCTGTAATTCCTAAACATTTAGTTCAATGTTTTGTTAAAACTCTTGAATTAAAGCTGAAAGTCTATATTTCAATCACATATTGATTGCTCCATTCTATTGTGGTGGGGTGCAGAGGCAAAAATACAAAAATTGTGTCACTGTCCAAATATGTATGGAGCCAACTGTATATGGATAGGTTTCACAGTATAGTGCCTTTTTTATGAGTGCAAACAATGCAAGCTCATAAATGTCTATGTGCAGAGGAAGAATCACCTTCACAGACAGATCTATCTCCCATGGTTTCTTTTTAACATTTTTTGAAGTTAGTATGAGGCCCTCTGAGAGAGCAACTTGTCACTTGTTTGGTTGTCTAAGAAGATACCATGGGTACTTACTAAAGCATTGCCTTGACCAGACTTACTCTTTGAGGAAGGATTTGGCATTAAAAGATGGGAATGTAAAAAAGGAACAGTACTATAAATAGCATACATGCACACACATTTCCCTTGCTCTGATCAGACATTAATAACATCACTTTGTTCACAGTAATTTAAAATTTATCTTTCAGAATAATGTGCTGAAGTCAGCACAGTACCATTAAATTTGTCCACATACTCGTAATTCATGTGTGATTCAACAAATTCTGGATTTTAAACCATTTGAAAACTCATTTGGAATCAAGCATATTCTTTATTTTTTAAATGCATAATAGAAATGTATTAGGGGTTCCTTATGAAAAAAATCTTCATCTAAATTCTCTCTTCTAATTCATAGCTCGTGCTCCAGGCACATATTATTCAAACAGTAATAAGAAACCTATACATCAGAAAGCTCCAGGTTACATTTGCGCATGTAGTCATGCATATTATGTAAGACACATTGCCTTGAAGGCTGTGCATTTTATAACAATTATAAACTGAATAGCAAGAGATTGATAGATTGACAGATCATGCAGAAACATTCTGTGTTCAGTCCACTTAAATTTTAATTACCTTTTCAACACCTGTACTTAAAGATTTACATGTTTGGATAATGCTCTTTATACTAATGTTATAATTCTATAAATTTTAGATTTGTCTCTATCCATCTTTTATGCTGAGGCACCCAAATCAACTCTGTTGTGAGACATGATTAAAGCTGAAATGTAATTATTTATTAAGTTCAGTAGATTGATTGAATGTACCATTATACAAAATGTTATCTGAAGCTGATATTTCTTTTTCTGTATCAGTAAATGTCATTACCTTGCTATTTCTCCCACACTTAACACCAAGCTGCACAGGCAGATTACTTAATGGAGCTACAGGGGCTACACAAACACCAAACAGCTATGTTTGTTTTAACCCAGTGCCATTCCCTAATGTGTGGTGATAAAGAATGCTAAGTCATAAGACATCAGCTTTACTCTATTAATAACTACCAGATCCTTCTTTCCTAGATAATTAGGTACTCATTAATTATAATCAAGTAGTTACTTAATTATTGCAGTAATTACTCTAATGGTCTAGCAAATTGAAGCTTTATCACTTTTGGATACTTAATGTTCTTGGCAGAGTGCATGACAAGTGTCAAGGTTCAGGCATCAGCAATCAAGCAGTGGATAAAGAAAGTTATTATTGTAGCCTAAATGCTTGCAGAGATTTGGCAGAGAAAGTCATGTTCTTGTCTGAAGTGAAGATAGCATCACAATTAAAGGCAGAGGATGTTACTGTACAACGATCAGCCATAACATTAAAACCAGCTCCTTAATATTGTGTAGGTTCCCCTTGTGCCACCAAAACAGCTCTGACCCATTGAGGCATGGACCCTACAAGACCTGTGAAGGTGTTCTGTCATATATGGCACCAAGACATTAGCAGAAAATCCTTTAAGTCCTGTAAGTTGCGAGGTGGGGCCTCCATGGATAAGACTTGTTTGTCCAGCACATCCCACAGATGCTGGATCAGATTGAGATCTGGGGAATTTGGAGGCCAAGTCAACACCTTGAACTCTGTGTCATGTTCCTCAAATCATTCCTGAACAATTTTTGCAATGTGGCAGGGCACATTATCCTGCTAAAAGAGGCCATTCCTATTAGGAAATACTGTTGCCATGAAGGGGTGTACTTGGTCTGCAGCAATGTTTAGGTAGGCGGTATGTGTCAAAATAACATCCAAATGAATGCCAGGACCCAAGGTTTCCCATCAGACCATCACACTTCAGCCACCAGCTTGCATTCTCAATGTGCTTCCTGTTGCCATCTCTTTCCTAGGTAAGTGACATGAAGAAAACATTATTCTTCTGACCAGGCCGCCATCTTCCATTGCTCCATGGTCCTGTTTTGATGCTCATGTGCCCATTGTAAGCGCTTTCAGCAGTGGATGAGGTCAGCATGGGCACTCTGACTGGTCTGCAGCTATCCAGCCCCATATGCAGCAAGTTGCAATGCACTGTGTGTTCTGACACCTTTCTATCATAGCCAGCATTAACTTTTTCAGCAATTTGTGTAGCTCCGCTGTGGGGATCACACCAGAGGGGATAGCCTTCGCTCCCCACATGCATCAAAGAGCCTTGGGCACCCATGATTGTCAGTGGTTGTCCTTCCTTGAAACACTTTTGGTAGTCACTTACCACTGCATAGTGGGAACACACCACAAGACCTGCAGTTTTGGGGATGCTCTAATCCAGTGGTCTAGCCATCACAATTTGGCCCATGGTCAAAGTTGCTCGGATCCTTATGCTTGCCCATTTGTCCTGCTTCAAACACATCAACTTTGAGAACTGACTGTTCACTTGCAGCCTTATATATCCCACTCCATGACAGGTGCAACTGTAACAAGATAATCAAGGTTATTAGCTTCACCTGTCAGTGGTTTTAATGTCAATGCTGATCAGTGTGTATGATTATGGTAAAATCAGTGCTAATCAAGTCAGGAAGAGCCAAAAGGCAGAAATAGAAGGTGATTTCTTGCTCACTAAAATTGTCTCACTTTGCTTCATAATGTTTCCTTATGTAACTCTGTATGGCTTACACATGATTAATTAAACGTATATGAAAAGAAAATTGCTTGAATTTATCATTAAGTTTTTAAAACAGTCTTGTAGTAAGTGTCTATTGCTTGATTTTAAATATCCATTAACATTTGGGTGTGACTCTTGCTTGTTGATGCATCCATCCATCCATTTTCTATACCGCTTATCCTACTGGCTCATGGGGAACTTGGTGCCTATCCCAGGGAGCATCGGGCACAAGGCGGGGTACATCCTGGACGGGGTGCCAATCCATCGCAGGGTACAATAATATTCACACACCCGTTCACTATGGAGACTTTGCCAATCAGACTACCATTCATGTCTTTGAACTGGTGGAGGAAACCGGAGTACCCAGAGGAAACCCCTGCAGAACATGCAAACTCTGCACACACAGGGCAGTGGCAGGAATCGAACCCCCAAACCTGGAGGTGTGAGGCAAACGTGCTAACCACTAGGCCACTATGCGCGCTCCTGTTGATGCATATAACATAAGGCAACATTGCAACAGCATATGGCAAAATCACAAGACATTTTAACCCTTAGCGGTCGGCCTCCCGCCTGCGGGAGAAAATAGAATGTTCGCACTTCCACATCAAAATCTCCGCGACTTTTTGTCCTACAAACATAAAACTGTCATCACCAGAAACCTTGAACAGTCTACTTTCCAAATGTATATAGATCGAAACTACAGATATTTTTAGAGCTTTGTGAGGAGAATAAAATGAACAGCATGCACATTTCAGTCTCTGAGTCAGAAAACAGCCCTTGATGTCCCACCCATTAGCAACGAGAGCTATTCATATGATAACATTATGGTAAATCGGTGGTCATTATTGGGTAATTACAAGGCAAGAAAACGTGTGACAATGCCCAAATTTACTCATATAAACAAGAGCACATGTTACCCGAAAAGCAGGCACTTCTCCGGGGAAACACAGAGCCTGGAGCTCATTTTACCCAAAAATCAGGATAGTGAGGACAAACGTTGCCATTTTGAACTTTGACTTGATCTGGCAGAGGATGTTTGTGATGATTAAGTTTTGTTGACTAGCTTTTGTCATGGAATGATTATGATTACATGCTTAGCACTGCAATTCATGCTGCAGCTAAACATTTCTAAAGCCTTTCATAGTACATACATGTTCAGAGTTGAGTGAATTATTTTGCCTCCGTCAACTATGCATACCATATCTATCACTTTTCTAGATAAAACATATGTAAAGCAGCTTGCGTTGCTAAAACTTCTCTGTCTACATAACAGGATAGAAAAACGTATCATAGCAACCAGAAAGGTCAACTAATTACCCATAAGCAATGGATAAAGTTTTTCATTCATAGTGTTTGCTCCCAAACAAAAACCCCATGGAAGTGCAAAGCATGTGATGTCTTCCTTTGCCTTCAACAAGACAGAAACTGTTTTGAAGCTTGGCATCCTGATCAGAACTGACAATTCATTGTTCTTTTATTCATCTTATTTTTTAGTATTCCATTATATGTTTGGGGTTGAATACAGTATTTTCAATAAACTGTAAAAAGGATTTTATTGTCTCTTCTTTCCTTACAATTCACACTGACCGGATGGGTGTGGGGTGTGGGAGATACAATGACATCCCAGATGGGCAATTACCTTTGACAGTAGGGAGGGCCATTACCTTTGACAGTGGGGAGGGGAACTATTACAGGTGTTGACACCCATCTCATCAATATTCATTGTGTAAGCCACTGGCTTTGAAAAAAATAGTGTCACTTCAAAGTCCTACAACTTTTGTAGTCAGACCACATGACATTTCTGCATGATTTAATCACTTATGTGTAGCCAACACCTATGTTTTCAAGGTTCAGAGCTCAAAAGTCCTGTCAAAATGTTTATAATGTATTTATCACAGTATCCCAAACGCCACTGAAAATAGGTTTTTGAAAAGTGTAAATTTACAGTTAATTTAAACAAAACCTATAGTCATGACTTTCTTACTGCTCTCAAATTACTGTTGGTGAGTTTGTAGTAAATATAAGCATATGTAGCATTTTTGGATGAATGTTTTTTAGATAGGTGAAATATATTAAAATGTAAAGGCATGTCAGACTACCTCAAAAGTGTCTGAAAGGTCTCAGACTTTAGACTGTTAACATTTAGTGATCAAAACTGGTATTATTGTGAGGTCTTTGGATCAAAACAAAAGCAGCTCTATGAAACATAGAATTGGGTGCAATTTGCATCCATAAAAAAAAACCCAAAAAATTTCCTGTAAAGCAACTTGAGAGTGACTTTAAATTAGTGACAAGTAACCTTAAATCTATTCTTCTACCAACTGACCAAAAATTGTATCACATGAGGGATTAAATACATATACAGTGCTATGGTTTATGCCATTTCCTTTCAGCTGCCCTTAGCTTGTTACGAAGAGCTTCTGAGAACCAAGGGCTAGGGAGTGACGTGTGAGCTGGCCTGGAGGTTTAGAGGTAGACGTTGTCAAGAGAAGATGTTAGTTGCTGTGTTTAAATCAACTATCACCCATGTGAAAAACTAATTGCCCCCTTAAACTTAAAATCTGGTTGAGCCACCTTTAGCAGTAATAACTGCAACCAAACGCTTTTGATAACTGGAGATCAGTCTTTCACTTAGTTCTAGGACTAGGATTTACTCCTAAGCTTTCTGTATAATCCAGTTGCGTTTCAGTTTTAATTTACAGACTGAAGACCAGACATTCTCCTTTAGGATTTTCTGGTAGAGAGCAGAATTCATGTTTCCCTCAATTACTGCAAGTTGTCCAGACCCTGAAGCAGCAAAGCATCCTCACACCATCACACTTCCACCACCATGCTTGACCATATGTATAATGTTATTTTTGTGGAATTCTGTGTTTGTTTTAGGGCATCTGTCTTCTAAACAGTTCCAATTTCAACTCATCAGTCCACAGAATATTCTCTCAAAAGATTTGAGGATCATCAAGGTGTGTTTTGGCAAAATTCAGATGATCCTTAATGTTCTTCTGGCTTAGCAGAGGTTTTTACCTTGCCCCTTCCATGGATGCCATTTTTGCCCAGTGTCTTTCTGATACTGTCATGAACAGTGACATTTATTGATGCAAGAGAGGCCTGTGATCTTTTGTGATCTCCTGGATGAGTAGTTACTGTGCTCTTGGAGTAATTTGGGCAGGTTGGCCACTTCTGGGAAAGTTCACTACTGTGCCGAGTTTTTCCAATTGGAGATAATGCCTCTCACTTTGGAGTCCCATAGATTTTGAAATAGCTTTGCAACCCTTCACACACTGATTTATTTCAATCACCATCGTCCTCATCATTTCTGGAATTTCTTTCAATTTTGGCATGGTGTGTTAATGGGAATATCTTTTAACCACCTTCATGCTGTTGATAAAGTTCTATCTAAGTGTTCATTTGATTGAACAGGGTTTACAGTAATCAGGCCTGGTTATGGCTAGTCTAGTGGAACCACATTATAAATGCAGTTTCATAGAATTGGGGAATTAGTATTTACGGGGGCAAATACATTTCCCAGTTTGTATTGAATAACTTTTTTTGCTTTAATGAATAACATTATCATTAAAAAACTGTATTCTGTGTTTACTCAAGTTGCCATTGTTTTATCTTAGATTTTGTTTTAATTTATGAAAATAATTGTATGAGATATAAATAAAAACAGAAGAAATCAGGATACTTTTTCATAGCATTCTATATAGACTGTGTATGTTATGACAATTAAATGATCTAACATTTACCAGCTCTACTCCACTACTTGGTGTAACAACTTTTAACTATTTAAGCTGCTTGATTTAAAAAGTCAACACTGTCAACACTGCCAATTTATTACTTGAAAATGCAAGTAAACAAATAGCTTTATCACTTGTATTAATACTACTAGAAATTTGATTGTTGAGTGACAGACTTTTTCCCCATATATCATGAATTTTGCAGTTATCAGATTACTTATGTGCATGTAAACACATTTTTGCCAATAGTCAAGTACAATATTGGAGAGCATCTTTCTGTATTTGACCTGCCCATAATTATATAATGCTCAATTGCTGGTTAGGGAAAATATTTTTATATAGCTCCTATCAATTAAGAGCCACAGCTCTTATCTTAACAATACCAGGAGAGGAAATTTCTCTCCTTTTAAAAGTATCCTCCAGTGTGCTTTTGTCATAATTATGCTGAAATCAGCACTGGACTACATCATCCATCAGCCCTAGCATGTCACATAAACCTGTCACATATCTCACTCGCATGAGTGTGTGTTTTGTGACACAGATACATCTTGGTCAAGCTTTTGTTGTGATCGTCGTTACTTGTATGTGTCATTGGGTGTGCCACAGCATTGCTGATAATCTGCCTGTTTTGCCTTGTATCTCATGTTTATGTTTATGGTTCTGGTTTTCACAATTTTGGTGGTTTGTTTTGCACTTTACACAATAAATATCTGTACTTGCATCTGTCTTTGCCTCCATTACATGATAGTGTTATTTCGGTGCAGCCTTTGCCTGAGTTACCGGAGTGAACTCACTGTATTCCATTTAGTTTTTAAGTGCCTAATCAAATTGATAGTATTGAACGCAGCTCTGTTGCTACCACCTCTCGAAATACTCGCATTGCATACATTACAAGTAGCTGTTGGACTGCTGTTGTTTTGAATTTTAAATTATGTCCACACCGCATGCATTTTAGGAGATTTGTGTCAAAAAAGACAGGTCCTGGAAGAGTAAGAAGTACAACAAGAAATAGAGACTCCCAAACAAAGACCCACAGCTTTGGATGCTAGGCTGAAGAGATACACCAAAGAAGCAGAGGTCAAGAGAATAAATGGCATGTTCTCCAATGTCCCATCTAGAGTGTAGTCCCAGCTACAAAGGAACAACAGCACAAGGACAGACCCACCCAGAGCTTAGTCTGAGTGATACCAGAAGGACATATGGGAGAAAGAGGCATTGCACAACACCAAAGCCATGTGGCTGGTAGACCTAAGAGCAGACCACAGCAAACTCCCAGAACAAGAACCAGTCATTATCAACAAGTCTCATGAAGAGCTAGACAGCACCAGGACCTGACATGATCCACACCTACTGGCTGAAGAAGCTAACTATTCTCCATGAGCACAAATGAGTGAGCTACTAACAACAGCCACTCATCCAGGCTGGCTAACACAGGGCAGGACAATCCTGATCATGAAGGATACCCATAATGGTACAACACCTTTTTAACTACCAACCAATAACCTGCCTCTTCACGATATGGAAACTCCTCTCAGGTGTCATAGAAGCTAAGTTGAGCAGGCACATTAGTCAGCATGGATTGACTACAAGAAAGCCTACAACTCAATGCCCCACACATGGATACTAGAGTGCTGGGCACTATACAAGGCTAGCAGAGCACTGATAATCTTCACCAAGAACATAAAAGGCTGTGTAAAACAACACTGGTAGCCAACTCCAAGGTCATCGTACAAGACACCATCAAGTGCAGCATATACCAAGGTGATGCATTGTCCCCACTGCTGTTCTGCATAGGCCTGAACCTCTTCAGCCAGATCATTGTAAAGAGTGGGTATGGATACAGATTCAGAAGTGGAGTGACCATCAGCCACCTCCTATACATGGATGACATCAAGCTGTACACCAGGAGTGAATGAGACATTGACTCACTGATAAACCCCACTAGAATCTACAGCGATGCCATCAGGATGTCATTTGGACTGGATAAGTGTGGGAAGACAATAGAGGTAAGGTGATCAGGACAAGTGGAGGACAGGTTGAGTTACCCAAAGGCAGGGTAGAAGACATACAGGGCAGCTAAAAGTACCTTGATATCCTACATGCCAATGTATGCCAATGTGACCCACAATGATTATGCAAGGAGATCAGAAACAAGCAAATACCTCCAGAGGATAAGACAGGTGCTAAGAAGCCAGCTCAATGGTAGGAATAAGATCCAAGTCATCAAAATGTATGCACTACCAGTCATCAGATACCCAGCTGGAAGAGTAAGCTGGCCACAGGAGGAAATACAGGGTCAGTGGTAGCTCAGTAGTTAAGACATTGGACTACTGATTGGAAGGTGATGAGTTCAAATCCCAGCCCTGTCAATGCTCAGTTGCATATAGAGGAAATGTAAGTCACTGATGTCAAGACACAAAAACTCCTCACAATGCATGGAGGGTTCCACCCAAAGTGAGCAACGAAAAGGGGGAGAACAAGGATTAGTGTGCCAGAGCTACTATACAGATACACTATACATCCATGAATACAATAGAAAGATGTATCATCGGTAGACTAGAAAAGGCTGGCCTGAAGGACAGCACAGAGGCTCTGATCATGGCAGCACAACAGGCCCTAAGCACCATAGAGGCAGGAGTCTATCACAGATAAAAACACTGAAGATTCCCTTGAAACAGCACCCTGAAAGACACCACTGGAACAGTTCACCATATAATAGTAGGCTGTAATGGTGTATAGAAATATCTGTGTACCCAAGTCCCAATGGAACACAACACAGAACGTGGTCCTGAAGATTCAATTCAATTCAATTTTACTTGTATAGCAAGTAGACAATAGACATTGTCTCAAAGCAGCTTTACAGAAATATCAACACAGTATACAGATATTAAAGGTGCGAATTTATCCCAACTGAGCAAGCCACTGAGTGGTGACAGTGGCAAGGAAAAACTCCCTAAGATGTTAAAAGGAAGAAACCTTGAGAGGAACCAGACTCAGAAAGGAACCCATCCTCATCTGAATTCTCTGGGAATTCAAGTTCCAGCTGCTGGCTAACCAACCAGACATAGTGGTAGTTGACAAGGTGCAGAAAACAGCAGTTGTGATACATTTGGCAATCCCAGCTAACAGTAGCAACAGAATGAAGGAGCAGGGGCTGAAGGAACAACTGGAACAGATGTGAAAGGTGAAGACCAAAGTGGTCCCAGTGGTAAAATGGTAAATGGTCAGCACTTATATAGTGCTTTTTTAACCTTAGCAGTTCCAAAGCGCTTTACACTGTCTCATTCACCCATTCACACACACACTCACATACCAATGGTAGCATGGATGCCATGCAAGGTGCTAACTTGCCATCAGGAGCAGTGTCTTGCCCAAGGACACTTCGGTAATAGGAGCATTAGGAGCTGTGGCCCCAGCAGATTCCGGGTACAACATCTGAAGTCTCTGTCAAGAAGAGTGCAGTCCTAGGAACAGCTAAGATACTGCACACACACACACACACACACACACACACACATATATATATATATATATATATATATATATATATATTACATGTTATAATGTTATTTTTATGAAGTAAAAAGTTATCCAATACCAACTGGGGGGCCTGTGTGTCACGTATCAAGAAACTCTGGACTCCACTTCCCATCAGCCACTGCACTGCTCTAGTTGTCACATGACCACCTGCACCTGATTCACGTTTTGGTTAATGAGCACTCGTGTATATATAGTCCTGGTCTGCACTATGTGCTTGTCTTTTGTTGTCTTAGACCGCTGTGTTCCATGTTTCTTGATCTTGTTAGTTTATGTTTAGTTTTGCCACAGTATTATGTTAAGTTGTCTTGGACTCATGTTGTTTATGTCTCAGTGTTTTGTTTCATGCCACAGTGTTTTATCAAATTGTCTTAGTGTCTTTGTTTCTTAGTACGTTGCTTCAATAAAAGTCATTATCTGCACCTGCTTCTGCCTCAACCTTGATCCGTGACACTGTGTGAAAATGCATTTGCCCCCATAGTTACTACATCCCAAATAATGGGGTTCAGCTGGACTAGACGCAACCAAGCCTGATTACAAACCCTAGTCAATAAAGTCAACACTTAAATATAACTTTTTTTAACAGCATGAAGTTGGTTAAAAGGTCTCCCCCAATAACACAATATGTCAAAGTTGAAAGAAATTCCAAAAATCATGAGGAAGATGGTGAATGATTACATCAGTCTGGGAAGGGTTACAAAGTTATTTCAAAGGCTCTGGGATGCCAAAGGACCACTATGACAGCCATTATCTACAAATGGAAAAAAAAAACTTGGCACAGTAGTGAACCTTCCCAAAAGTGACCTTTCAAAAATTCTTCGATGAGCCCAGCAACTAGTCATCCAGGTAGTCACTAAAGAGCCAAGGACAACATCAAAGGACCTATAGGCCTGTCTTGCATCAGTAAAGGTCATGGTTCATGACTCCACTGTCAGAAAGACACTGTGCAGAAATGGCATCCATGGAAGTGTGGTAATAAATTTAGGACACAGGAAAACACAAGGGTAACAGAGTATGTAGTTTATTTGGAATCACTATCATACACATCATACTCTGGGGATTGAACAGGGCTTGTCAGAGAATAATCTGTAGGTGAAAGGCAATATGGTGTGTTTGAAGCAAAGCTACTATCATCATCAGAGGAAAGAATAAACGGGCCCTCCACAGAGGTTATGGGAAACAGTTGAGACTCAGTTTGAGTAGAAGCATGAGCATAGGTCATCAATGGAATGATACAATAAGCGGAACGATAAGGAAATCCTGAGGGTACAGGTGAAGAGCAGAGATGTTCCAGCAGAGCTGTAACATCCACTGCTAAATGTGTCAGTTGATGACCTAGATATTCACCCAGGCCTGTGAGAGAGAAAGTCCAGCTGCAGGAGGGTGTTGATCAGCTGGAAGGAGATCAGAGAGAAGACAAAATTTTGATAAAACAGTAGTGGTAACACTTAAAATATATCTACATAAATACATGTACAAGCACATGCAAAGAATTTAGGAAACAGGTATCAATACACAGCATGGAAAAAGCATAAAGTTGAAAACAAACACTCATAAGATGTTTAAAAAAACACACACACACACACACTAAATGTTTAAGAAAAACACACAGACACATATAGTCACAGAATGTTTAAGAAGCACCAAAATGTATAAACAAACTTAGGATTAGAGAAGAAATATGTGCAACAATAGGCAATAATAAAAATATATCTCACCCATAATGAAGAAGTGATAAAATATCCAAATTGTCCAGGACAACGGGCGAGGAGATGCGCACAGCACATTTACTGGAAGTGGGAATGCCAGTAAGGGCCTTGTAAAAAATTTTAAATACCCGAAAGAAAAAAATGAAGATAAGGGGATATCCAATGGCTGAAAATTGGTTTTAAAGGGATTCCAGAGTGAGAAAAGTTGGTTCTAATGGTATTTAAAAATGGGAAAAGTAGGATTTAAGGGAAATCAAAAAAGACATTATTGAAGCATATTGGGATTCCAGAAGAATGAGATAATTGGACAGAACCTAAAGGTAAGACTGTACAAATAGGGCATTGAGTCTGTGCTTAGATTCAGATCACTTTGGGACGTCTCACTGATTGGATCTCATGTTGTTTTTTGAACAATAAACTGGATTTTTGCTTCTCTCATCCAACGTGATCTAAATTTTTACTTTCAATTATGCTTTTGAGTATGATCACTTATGGAAAAGGTAATTAGCACCACAAATGTTGACACAACATTTGGCGAGCCAGCCAGGAGGGGAGTTGCCGCAAATTAATCCCATCCCATGGGACTTCACCACTCCATGGTCAGCAGATACTGGCCGCATAAGAAAAAGGTAAGCAGATACCTGTTTTATTCAAAGGTCTGCTTTAGTAAACCTGCTGTATGGGAGGGGGAGGCCCCGGGGAGAGGAGAGAGGAGCCAGTCCCCTGTGCACAAGCCTAGAGATAACTCTAAGATAAATAATTGTAGAAAATAACTGAAACCTCTGGGAGAGCAGTAATGGGACAAGTAAAAGAAATTAAGATTGGGCCTCTGGTAAAAAAGAATCAGAGGATTATGTGAATGTTTTAATGTGTGCTGCTATGGTATACGTGTATGAATTATGAAAGGTTTCAGTTGTAATGAAAACGTGAATAAGAAATTCCTGTAATACCTCTGTTGAGACGAGGGTTTGGAACCCCTTCAATAGGTCTGCATGGAAACAGGACACTTGAGGCCTAACTCCCTTGATACTGCTGCCAAGGTAAGGCAGGGCTGCTTGGTGAGGGAGAACCCCAGATACCGCTGCCAGAAAAGGGCAGGGCTGCTTGGTGGGGGACAATATCCTGCGCCCAGGTCTGGGTATCTGCTAAAAAGGTGTAAAAGCAATAAGAGCCAGCAGACCCAGTGTGTCTATGAGTGTGATGTGTGAGTATAGGAGATGAATGCATGAGTAAATAAATAAACAAGTACCTAACAGAGTGGATACAATATTTGGCAAATGGTGAAGATATGAAAATATATTAGATAGTAGCAAGAATATGAGATGTAACTTCAATTCAATTCAATTTTATTTGTATAGCGCTTTTTACAATAGACATTGTCTCAAAGCAGCTTTACAGAAATATCAACACGGTATACAGATATTAAAGGTGCGAATTTATCCCAACTGAGCAAGCCACTGAGTGGCGACGGTGGCAAGGAAAAACTCCCTAAGATGTTAAGAGGAAGAAACCTTGAGAGGAACCAGACTCAGAAGGGAACCCATCCTCATCTGGGTAACAACAGATAGTATGAAAAAGTTCATTATGGATTCATATGAAGTCTGTTTGGCCTTAGAAGCAGCCGTATTCCCAGCAATCTGGAATTGGAGTAGATGAGAGCTCCATCCAGAGGTAGGACATCCAAAACAGATCAGGCAGGTCCGGAGAGCAGAGAGGATCAGGATCACTAGTATCTCCATAAAATCGTGTGTGGCTCAACAGAAGGAGAGAGGGAGAGGAAAAAAATATTAGGACTGTGCTTAGCATAACAGGAAGTCTAGTCAGGGTAGGCTTGAGTAAACAAATACGTTTTAAGCCTAGACTTAAACACTGAGACTGTGTCTGAGTCCCGAACACTAATTGGAAGACTATTCCATAACTGTGGGGCTCTATAAGAGAAAGCTCTTCCCCCTGCTGTAGCCTTCGCTATTCGAGGTACCATGAAATAGCCTGCATCTTTTGATCTAAGTAGGTGTGGCGGATCATAGAAAACCAAAAGTTTGCTTAGATACTGTGGCGCAAGACTGTTTAGTGCTTTATAGGTTAATAATAGTATTTTATAATCAATGCGCGATTTCACTGGGAGCCAATGCAGTGTTGATAAGATTGGGGTGATATGGTCATATCTTCTGGTTCTAGTTAGGACTCTAGCAGCTGCATTCTGGACTAACTGGAGTTTGTTTATGCACCTACTGGAACATCCAGACAGTAAGGCATTACAGTAATCTAGTCCAGAGGTGATGAAAGCATGAACTAATATTTCTGCATCATGTAGTGACAATATATTTCTTATCTTAGAAATATTTCTGAGATGAAAGAAGGTTATCCTAGTAATATTATCTACCTGAGCATCAAATGATAGGCTGGAGTCAATAATAACACCAAGGTCTTTTACTGCTGCACATGATGAAACAGAAAGACCATCCAGAGTAACTATGTGATCAGAAAGCTTACTTCTAGCTACAAGTGGTCCTAATACAAGTACTTCTGTCTTATCAGAATTAAGTAAAAGGAAGTTAGTTAACATCCAACATCTACTGTCCTTTACACAATCCTCAACTTTACTAAGCTGCAGTCTGTCCTTTGGCTTCACTGAAACATACAACTGTGTATCATCAGCATAACAGTGGAAGCTAATTCCATGTTTACGAATAATTTGACCTAGAGGTAGCGTAAATAAAGTAAAAAGCAGTGGGCCTAAAACAGAACCTTGTGGAACACCAAATTTAACCTCGGTATGCGTGGAGAAGTCTCCATTTACATCTACGAACTGATAAGTTCGGTCTACGGTCAAATAAGACCTGAGCCAGGAGAGGACTGTTCCCTTAAAGCCAACAACATTTTCTAATCTATCAAGGAGAATAGTATGATCTATAGTATCAAAAGCTGCACTAAGGTCAAGCAACACAAGCAGCGAGATACAACCCTGATCAGATGCCAGTAGTAGGTCATTTACTACTTTAGCTAACGCTGTCTCTGTGCTATGATGAGGTCTAAATCCTGACTGATACATTTCATGAATGTTATTCCTATGCAAGTATGAGCATAGCTGCTGTGCTACAACCTTTTCTAAGATTTTGGAGAAAAAGGGGAGATTTGATATAGGTCTATAGCTGGACAGTTGAGAGGGGTCAAGGTCAGGTTTTTTAATCAGGGGTTTAATAACTGCTAATTTAAGTGATTTAGGTACATAGTCAGTGCTAAGGGAAGAATTTATTATATTTAAAAGTGGTTCAATTACTCCAGGACAAATCTGTTTAAAGAAACATGTAGGTACAGGATCTAGTATGCAAGTTGATGATTTCGCTGAAGAGATTAATGAAGCTAGTTCGGTCTCTGTTTTTCGGGAGTAAAACATTCTAAACATTGATCTGATATTGCTATATTATCATCTACAGGGTTAGTTATAATACTGTCTGGTTTTAATTTAATAGCCTGAATTTCACATCTAATATTTTCAATCTTATCAATGAAAAATTCCATGAAATCTTCACTGCTATGTAATGATTGAGTGCTTCTTTCTGTATGGTTTTATTCCTAGTTAATTTTGCTACTGTGTTGAATAGAAATCTAGAATTGTTTTTGTTATCTCCTATTAACGTGGAGAGAGAGACTTTTCTGGCATCACTAAGAGATTTTCTATAGTTCAGTAGACTCTCCTTCCATGCTGTCTGAAATACTACCAATTTGGTCTGACACCATTTACGTTCTAATTGTCGAGTGGTCTGTTTTAACGTACGCGTTTGATTGTTATACCAGGGTGTTAGTTTTTTCTCTCTAATTAATTTTCTTTTGAGTGGAGCCACTCTATCTAGAGTGTAGGGGAGTGTTGACTCTAACCAATCAGTCTCCTGATCCAGTTCTATCGGATCAGATGGTGATCCAAATCTAAATGATGTCTCTGCAAGGTTATTTATGAAACTGGGTGCAGTAGCTGATGTGAAAGTACGTTTTACGCAATAGCGAGGCAAGGTGGAAATATTATGATCAATACGTATTACTAACGAGAAAAGATAATGGTCTGAGACAACTTCAGACTGCGGAAAAATTACAATATTTTCTATATTTAATCCGTATGTTAGTATGAGGTCAAGAGTGTGACCACCTTTATGAGTAGGTCCGATTACGTTCTGATTGACCCCTACTGAATCTAAGAAAGTTCTCAGAGGGTATTCCGGGTTATCAAAATGAATATTAAAATCACAGACGATTAATGCTTTATGTACAGAAACAACCAGGTTTGAGATAAAGTCTGCAAATTCACTAAGAAATTCAATATATGGCCCTGGGGGTCTGTAAATAATAATTAGAGGAATTGACTTATTTTTTGTGGCTACATAAGTTATGCTGGTATAAAGAATTTCAAAAGAATTAAATTTATGACTAGGCTTTTGTGTGATGCCTAGATTTTGACTATGGATGAGACCAACACCTCCTCCTCTACCACTTGAATGAGGCTGATGTATATAACTGTATCCAGGAGGACTGGCTTCATTTAATGCTATGTACTCGTTTGATTTAATCCAAGTTTCCGTTAAACACATTAAATTACATTCCTGATCAGTAATGATTTAGTTAACAATAAGAGCCTTAGACACAAGAGATCTAATGTTCAATAGTCCTAACTTCAGATTAAAGGTGCTGGATGTGCATTCAGTGTGATCTAATTTTATGATAATTAGGTTACTAAAACAAACATTCTGAAATTTTCTATGTATTTGTATAGCTCGGGGAACAGACACAGTCTCTATAGTATGTACTACAGGTGTTGAACTATTAATTGAACATTGATTATGATGAATGTTGTTATTGTAGGAAGATGTACTTACGGTAGGCAGTCACTTGGTGTGTAGCGTCTTGGAGATGTTGTCTGACAGCAGTTCCACTCCGAGGCTGCTGGGGTGCAGGCCATCAGGACGAAACAACCTAGGACGCTCCCAGAATAGATTCCAGTTATTAACAAACAGCAGATTCTGTTCATTACACCAAGAAACTAACCAGTCATTTAAAGCAAGAAGCCTACTGAACTTTTCAGCTCCACATCTGTATGTGGGAAGAGGTCCAGAGACGATGATCTTCGCGGTGGGTGATCTGCCTCGTACCATCTCGATCAGGCTGGCGAAGTCCCTCTTCAGAACCTCCGTCTGCCGCAGCCTGATGTTGTTTGCCCCCGCGTGCAGCACAACCGTTCCAGTGCACTCATCCTTCTTCAGGATCCCGGATAACTGCGCAGCGACATCAAGGACACGACATCAAGGACACGACTATGTAACTGGAAACTGGAAAGCAATGTGTTAAAAGGTGTGGTCATTCTATTGGAAGGTTCTATTCCAATGTGGTCATTCTACTGGAAGGTTATGTGGATAATTAGCAAATATTGTTGAGCCCCTAGGAAACAAGGCAGAGCTGAGAGGCAGAAGCGGGGGGAGACCTACCATACCTCTACCCACCAGAAAAAGAAAAACAGATAAAGAGTGCGAGAATCATAAAAAAAAAAAAAAAACAGACAAAAAGGGAAAAAGGTAAGGGAAGTAAATATTTATAATCACGAAAACCACGTTTTGAGTTTATACCTAGTCACACAAGCATTGAAGAAGGCTTAGTGGAAATTCACAGTGTAGTCAGTCCAGACAACTCCATAGCGTAATTATTATTGCCATTTTCAGGAGTTGATCAGTTAGCAATATGGCTATCAGCAAACAGGGTATGAGTCATAAGGTACAGTCTCAGGAAAGTACCCAATTGATATTGGTGATTAGCCACATAAGTAACCTAGGAGTAACCAGGGAGTAGACGTGATTCACAGAGTATGGAGTCTCTAACGCAGATAATAATAAAGAAACATAAAAAAGATTAAAAGTATATAAGGCACTGTTGAAAAAATGGCATGACAGGACCGCTGGAGAGTTGCAATGGCCAACAGATGGAACATTTGATGAACGGATGTGCCAAAAGATGAAGCAGAGTTTAGCTTGCTGGAATGAGAAGAAAAAGGGAGAAAAATCCAAGGCCAGGCTAGAGAAAAAGGAGGAAATAGTGGGGTGGTTTGAGCTAGAAGGAAAGATGGATAGGAAAAGGAAAGAATAAGCACCAAAGAGAAGGAGAAGAAGCAACAGCAGGATGTTAAAGAGAAAGAAGAAAGAGCACAAAGAGAAACTGAAGGAAAGTGAGGGTGAGTGTGAGAAGTCAGAAAAGTATAGGGAGAAGGGACGGCACCACCATGTGGGATGCAACAGGGACCCAGCATCCCACCGCCATACAACATGCAGTACACACCCTCAAACACCTCCCGCTCAGTGGGAATATGCCCATCACTGGCACAAGGTGACATACCAAACATTGAAGGATGGGAACCTGCTAGGATGAAATTGCATAACGTTTGATGGGATGTGCAGACCACTGGATGAAGAGGAAGCTAGGAAAGACAATGTCTGCAGTACACAGAGACACATAAGTATGCTGTCTGTACCCCGCATGAACACAAGTGCAGAGGACAAAGAGGTTCAAGCATACTGGGAAAGGATGCCTCAGTTCCAACATACTAGCACCCCCATATAGGAAACAACCAGCAGGGTGGCTCTCCCAGAGCACATACTCCAAGAAGAGGATGGGGAGCTACAAAGACAGGAAAACAGAAAAAGGAAAAAGGCACACAAAGGAGAAGCGACTGTAGATCCCCCTCCTGAAGTAAGCGAAGGGTTGAAAGATGCGGCAAATGGACAACAAGGACCACAAAGGCAGATTGTATTTGTAAAACCTAATGATACAGACACGCAAACAGAACAATTGGACTCACAAGCCAACAAAGGCCAGGTCGTTCACATGGAAGGAGATGTGACAATAACTGCACTGAAAAACGAGGAAGGGGAATGGTTGACGGAGAGACTAGGGAATCTGAGGGTTTTGTACAGAAAAAAGGAAGAGAATTCCACCAAGTGAGATAATTGGCCACAAGGGCATGCGAGGGCACTGAGGAAATCCACAATGTAGGTCACGCACAAATAGAAAGTATGAGATTAATAGAGGAAATCAAACAACAAATTAACCACTCCATAGAAGAGCAGAAGGAATTATTGGCACTAACTAGACAAAGGCTGCAAGAACTAGAAGAGATGGACACCACAGTGGAGGAGGAAGATGAATGGGGAGGAAGAAGGGGAAATTGAGATGGATTTTAGTAACATAAATGCCCAACACAATGAGAAAGGAGGCTCTGGCCAATATGAGAAGCTGGAATTACATGACCGAAATTCTCTCCAAGCTCCAAATCAATTTACAAATGAGGGGAAGAGATCTGCTACAAGAACCGTGCAGAAAGAGAAAAAGAGTAAAACCAGGAACCCTGCCACCTTTTACCCATTGATGATTAAGGGCAAGACAGTGCAATATGTACCATGGACCTTCATGGACTTAACCCTCTTACCCCTTAGTTCCCACAGTATTATGTCCCACAACCCTATATTCCCCATAGAAACAGCACGCCAACCCTGAGTTCCCAGGCCAAAATTGGCCCCAAAATCAACATTTTAATTTGAACATTTTTAGGCCTTGAAACAACTTATAATAATGTATTTGTATAATATTACTTTGAAAATGAAGCAGTTCAGTGTTTTTACTCCACTTAGAGCACAATTCTTAACTAGAGAAATGACGAAAAATGCTCGCTAAAATCCTTATACTCATTTAGAAGTACCATACGAGCATCAGCGTGGTCAATGCCTTCGAATAAATTCAAGTAAATAATAAATAAATAAATAAATGCATTTTAGCGCCAAAAGTCAAGTTTCTGGTGATAATCAGACCAGCAGGTAGTGTTTTCACGAATGCACAGAAATGGTCCCATTATGACTCCAGACCCCTGCAGTGTCAGTCGCACTGGTTGATGCTGAAGATGAAGACGGATCAGGGTCTGAATCAGGAGAGTTTGCGTCTCTATCAGTTTCAGTTTCGGTTTCAACATCGCCTGAACTTTCACTGATGTCTCTATCTAGAATCCTTGCTCTCGCCTGTGTAACTGTGTATGTTTTCTTTTTTTTTTCACTGTTTTAGATGTACCTGTGTTCACTGTAGGTGTAACTTTAGCTGGAACACGATTAGCTTTTCGCTTTGGCATTTTTAGTTCACTTCTACTATTACACCAATATTCACGCTTGGATCTTTATCGTAATGCCGGCGTAATAACGTAATCACGTCGTGACATCATGACGTCATCAACCTTCCGGGTTAAAAAATAATAATTAAATAAGTAAGGAATCATAGCAGAGTAATGCCGGTTATCCCTTAAGGGGATAACGTTTACACTGTAAAGCCGCTATATCGGCCTTACGGGTATTTGGCATAGACGACCAAGCCGGTATATCGTCCTTACGGGAATAGATCAAAGACGGGCAAGCCGGTTTTTCGGCCATACGGGGTAAGAGGGTTAATGGGATTGGTACAGAAACTTCCAAATCTCTGTGATGGAGGTCAAAGGTGGATAACCAAGTTTGAGGAGAAAACAAGACAACTGTTGGCTATTGGGGACATAAGCCATAATGTGTCAGACTGTGGACAAAGGTCGAACTAAAGAAATAATGGAGATGGATGACCCCAGGTGTGATCCGATGCTGTTTGACCTGAGGCGGAATGTTGTATGGGGAGCAATACTAAAAATGTACCCCACAAAGTTAGATCCAGGGCAGCTAGAAACTATCAAACTGAAAGAGGAAGAACATATAATGAAATTCATCCAAGAGTTTCAGGACTGAAGGAGAGATGAGACAGGAGGCAAATGGGATGAGTCCTCTGCCAGTGCAGGACTCTTCAGGCCCTACCCAAGGAAGTGCAAGAAAAATTAGAACACTTAGTGGGACTGAATACAATGGAATGGAATTCATTTATGGCACATGTAACACATCATGTAGATCAGTACAGGAAAAAGAAAAAGGAAACTAAAGAAGCAGCCGAGGCATTGATGACCCAACTGTACAAGGCACAGCTGGGAGAAATAGTAAGAGCAAAGCAAGAAAAGAAAAAGAAGAAAAAGAGTGCCAAACAAGGTGACTGATGGTGACACCACAAGCCACTGCACCTCAGGAACAGCCAATTGTGGCCCCCATCCCAGTGGTGGCACTGACACAAGCACAAGTAACATAGGCTCCTGTACAGATACCTGCAATACAGCTAGAACCTCTTTAATACATGTATATGGGAAAGCCCCAAGCTCCCCAGAATTACAGATTTCAAGGACAGGTGCCTCAGAACAGGGGCCAAGGCAGATGGTTCTTACATGGAGGCCCAATGCAAGGACCCACCAGACAGAGCATGTCTGCTGAAGGATGTTGGACATGTGCAGACCCAAGTCACCTCAGGAGAAATTGTCCACAGGCAATGGCCAGCTACACATGGGGAAATCATGTGGATAGGGCTGAGAGGAGAGGTCAGGCACTAGGGCCACAGGCCATGGGAAAGTGATGAGGAAACCAATGGATGGAGCAACAATGTTGGCATTAAGGGAACAGTCCTCTCTTGGCTCAGGTCTTATCTGACCGATCGTTATCAATTCATATATGTAAATGGAGACTTCTCCGCGCATACCGAGGTTACCTTTGGAGTTCCGCAGGGTTCTGTTTTAGGCCCACTGCTTTTTACTTTGTATATGCTACCTCTGGGTCAAATTATTCGTAAACATGGAATTAGCTTCCACTGTTATGCTGATGATACACAGTTGTATGTTTCAGCGAAGCCAGAGGACAGACAGCAGCTTAGTAAAGTTGAGGATTGTGTAAAGGACATTAGACATTGGATGTTAACTAACTTCCTTTTACTTAATTCTGATAAAACAGAAATACTTGTATTAGGACCACGTGTAGCTAGAAATAAGCTTTCTGATCACATGGTTACTCTGGATGGACTTTCTGTTTCATCATGTACAGTAGTAAAAGACCTTGGAGTGATTATTGACTCCAGCCTATCATTTGATGCTCAGGTAGATAATATTACTAGAATAGCCTTCTTTCATCTCAGAAATATTTCTAAGATAAGAAATATATTATCATTACATGATGCAGAAATACTAGTTCATGCATTCGTCACCTCTAGATTAGATTACTGTAATGCCTTACTGTCTGGATGTTCCAGTAGGAACATAAACAAACTCCAGTTAGTCCAAAATGCAGCTGCTAGAGTCCTAACTAGAACCAGAAGATACGACCACATCACCCCGATCTTATCCACACTGCATTGGCTCCCAGTTAAATCTTGCACTGATTATAAAATACTTTTATTAACTTATAAAGTACTAAATGGTCTCACACCACAGTATATAATCGACCTTTTGGTTTTCTATGATCCGCCACGCCTACTTCGATCAAAAGATGCAGGGTATTTGATGGTACCTAGAATAGTGAAGGCTACAGCAGGGGGAAGAGCTTTCGCTTATAGAGCCCCACTGTTATGGAACAGTCTTCCAATTAGTGTTCGGGACTCAGACACAGTCTCAGTGTTTAAGTCTAGGCTTAAAACGTATTTGTTTACTCACGCCTACCCTGACTAGTCTCTCTATTATGCTAATTCCCAGTCCTAATAATCTTTTCTCTCCCTCTCTCCTTCTGCCGAGCCACACACGATTTTATGGAGATACTAGAGATCCTGATCCTTTCTGATCTCCGGACCTGCCTGGTCCGTTTCGGATGTCCTACCTCTGGATGGAGCTCAGA
This sequence comes from Ictalurus furcatus, assembly GCF_023375685.1. NCBI lineage: Eukaryota > Metazoa > Chordata > Actinopteri > Siluriformes > Ictaluridae > Ictalurus > Ictalurus furcatus. The sequence continues at coordinate 16,945,737 of NC_071258.1, forward strand.
TGTATGGCCATCTGCTTCTATGGCCATACAGAATTCATATAAGTCAATAAGGAACTTTTTCACATTATCTGTTGTTACCCAGATGAGGATGGGTTCCCTTCTGAGTCTGGTTCCTCTCAAGGTTTCTTCCTCTTAAAACATCTTAGGGAGTTTTTCCTTGCCACCGTCGCCACTCAGTGGCTTGCTCAGTTGGGATAAATTCGCACCTTTAATATCTGTATACCGTGTTGATATTTCTGTAAAGCTGCTTTGAGACAATGTCTATTGTAAAAAGTGCTATACAAATAAAATTTAATCGAAATTGAATTGATTTCAATGGCAGCCCCTAGTGCCTCCTGGAGGGCCGATGTTTGGCCCTAATAGGGGGCTAAACCCACACCAGAGTTGGAGAGGCCCAGAGAAGTCAGAGGGGGAGCTCATGCAGTACGCCACCACACTGCACCCGAAACAAGAAACAACAGTCCCGGTATCGGTCGGGAAGGGATTAAAGGTACCCTTCATGATTGATAATGGGGCTACTTATTCAAGCATCGGGAAAGAAGGCTCACAGCTCCCCCTCACCAGTAAAGTGATTCAAACTATGGGCTTCTTGGGAAAAATACAGACTTTACGCTTCACAGAGCCTCAAGAAATTACACTCGATGGTGTTACTATACAGACACCCCTGCTATATTCTCCAGGTGAACCAGTGAACTTACTAGGTTGAGATGCCATGTTTAAACTAGAGGCAAAGATACAATGTGACCCGACTGGGCTGTGGGTTACCTTTCCAAAACCTATAGCTACACAGTACTTGCACCTCCAAGAACAAGACACGACTCCCCCAGTAACCAACAAAGTGTACTGGTTGGAAGTGGAGGACATGGAGAAACCGGAATTAAGGGAGAAGTTTGAAGAATGGAAACTCTGGCTGAAGTATATGTACCTGGACTGCCATGAAACACAAACTCTGTTACACTGTACAATCAAGTATGACAAAGGAGGACATCATGACGAGTTTGCCCAGTTGTGGGAAGAACTCAAAGAAGGATGTAAAGTGGCAGTAAAGACTTTGGATCTAATAAGTGGGCCGTTATGGTACAACTTCCAGAAAGACTGAAAAATTGGTACCAGGTGGAGGATGCAGTCCCCCATGTCTCTCTTATGGTCACAAATAAGTGTGAACCTAAAGATTTAGGACCAATGGTTAAGAAGGCTAGGGAAGTGATGGAATGGAAACCAAGTGAGAACCCATACTTACACAGGTGACCTGATGGGCAGTTCATACATAACAGCAGTAGACCCAATAGTAGCAACGTGCGTTGTGATTCATGATAGGACAAAGGTAGCTGCAGGGGAAAGGCAGATGGTAATGGTAGAGGCAGGAACAGATCCAGATGAGGAAGAACTGCTATGAAAAGTGCCAGATAAGTTATGGACGAAGCACCCAACAGACGTAGGGTTAGTTGAATCAGCTGGGCTAGCAAAAATAAAAATCAAAGAGAACATTCGCCTGTAGTATCAAAGAAAATATCCCTTGTCTTCACAAGCCAGGGAAGGTATGATACTAACCATACAAGGGCTAATCAAAGCAGGTGTATTGATCCCCAGCAGAAGCCCTTGCAACACTCCAATCTTTCCTGTCAAGAAGCCCGATTCAAATAAATGGAGGTTGGTACATGATTTGAGAGCTACAAATCAAATAGTGGTACCTGAAATGCAAATTGTTCCAGACCCACATACGTCGTTATCAAACATACCTGAGGGAAAAAAGTGGTATACAGTAATTGCTCTGTGCTCTGCATTTTTTAGTGTACCTCTCCACTCAGATTCACAGCATCTGTTTGTGTTCACTTATGCTGGACAACAATACACATATACAAGACTCCCTCAGGGATATTGTGAAAGCCCCTCTATATTTAACCAGGTTCTAGCTCATGACCTTGATACTCTGAATTTTCATAGTACCTTGTTGCAGTACGTGGATGACCTTCTGCTTTGTAGCCTGACCAAAGAACAGTGTCAGGAAGACTCTGTAAAGGTGTTAATTATGCTAGCCGAAAACGAAAATTTCGGCTAAGCATGTGGAAGCCATTAGGAAAGCAGCCCAACCACAAACCATATGGCAAATGCTAGCATTCTTAGGAATGGCAGGTTTTAGCCGACCATGGATCTTTGACTTTGCACTAATAGTTCAACCTCTCCATGATTTACTCAAAAGGGCAGACCAAATGCAGCCAAATGCTCCTCTTGCCTGGACCCCTGGGGCATTAGCTGCATTTGAATCACTCAAAACCACACTGACTTCGGCACCTGCATTGGCACACCCTGATTATGGTAAACCCTTTCACTTGTATATTTCAGAAAAACGGAGCTTTGAATGCTGTATTGACACAACAACAACAAGGTCTAGGTAAACAACCTATAGCATATTACAGTACCGCATTGGATAATGTTGAGAAGGGAATGGCACGGTGTTATCATGCCTTGGCAGCTGTACACAAAACATGCATTGCATGCATTATTGACCAGTCAGTCTTTCGTCATTACCAACTCGCAATGCACAGGGTACGATGTCATTCTGTTGGCCCTGGAGTTAACCATAGAAAGGTGTAACACAGTCAACCCCACTGACAAAATGGTTACTCCACATGACGGATTTCCCCATGAATGCGTGTCCAAATCAGAAAAATTCCTTAAAGCACATGCTGACTTAGAGAATCACCCCTTGTCAAACACACAACATGTGTTCTTTGTAGATGGGTCATGTTTTTGCGCTGATTTCGGGAATAAAGCTGGATTTGCTGTCGTAGAGGCTAGGTTGGATCCTCTTTCATTTAAAGCAGTAATAGAGGTCTCTTTACCCCAACCCTGCTCAGCACAATTGGTAGAAATCAGGGCTCTGACTGCTGCATGTGAACTATGAAGTGGTAAAAGCTGTACAATTTATACTGATTCAACATATGCATATGGAATACGTCATGTATTTGGGCCTATATGGGCACAGAGAGGATTTCAGAGGGCAGATGGGTCCACAATTACTCATGGAGCAGCTATATCAGACTTGTTGTATGCTATGACCTTATCAGCCAAACTAGCGATTGTGAAATGTCAGGCTCACAAGACTGATGGTCCTTTTGCTACTAGGGGTAACACAGCAGCAGACGAGGCAGCAAAGAAAGCTGCTTTAGGAACAGCACCAATGATGGCCTTGATAAACCAAGGGGAGGAAGAGGATAATGTGGAACAAATCATGGAAATACAAAAAGAGGCCAGTGAGGCAGAAATAGCTAACTGAATAGCTAGAGGAGCAAAGAAAGAACGGGGTACAGGGTTGTGGCGGAGTGTAAATGGCTTGTGTGTGGCCCCACTGAGTCTCTTACTGCTGCTCATAAAAGATGCGCATGGTGTAGACCATGCTAATAGAGGAAAAACCTTAAGGAAAATCAGGGAGGTTTGGTGGTCCCCCTACTTAGCTAGCATGATTAATAAGGCATTAAATCAATGCGATCAACATGCATATGACACAATGTCCACAAGAGCTTCACAGCCCCTATAGGGCACATTCCAGAACCAGGGGGCCCATTCAGACACATAATAATGGACTTTGTGGATATGGGCAGTGACAATCGGAAGGAAAGTAAGAGATACATATTGGTGGTAGAAGACCACTTCAGTCGTTGGGTAGAGGCTGTTGCAATGGCCAGCTAGGAGGCCTAACAGTGGCTAAGTTTCTGTGTAGGGAAGTTATTCCTCCGTTTGGAGTCCCGGATTTCATCAGCTCAGACAATGCTCCGCATTTTGTTAATCAGGTTATAAAGGCTGTAGCTAAGGTTTTGTGTATGGAGCATAAGCTGGGGTGTGTGTACCATCCACAGTCACAGGGAATGGTGGAAAGGGCTAATGGAATAATAAAAAACAAGGTTACAAAGATCTGTGAAAGCTCACGGCTTAGCTGGGTTCAAGCATTGCACTAGCCCTAATGAAAATGCGGTCCCATACTAATCTAACCCCACACGAGATGTTGACGGGCCGCACTATGTCTATGGTATTTACTTGGGGTCCCTACATGGGCCCACCTCTTGAACATCTAGAGGGCGAAATACAGGAATATGTGTGCCACCTAACTCATATCCACAGCATTTCTATTCACAGGTGCACGAGGCAATCCATGGTGAAGATGTCACCACAACAGAGAGACTGGTGGAAGTATAGGATATAAAGTGAAATCAATGTGTGTAACTACAAAGGTGACTAATGTTTCAATGTGTGTAACTACAAAGCTGACTAATGTTTCAATGTGTGTAAGTACAAAGTTTACTAATGTTTGGATATGTTAATCAGGTATAATCTGGTATGTATACCCAACAGTTAAGAATTACTTGTGGGAAGCATTATCTAAACTTATAGTAAACTTGTTGATCAAGTTATAATCTAAGTGTGTATTAAGCTGAAGAATTCTGTGACACTGAAGAATTCTGTGTCAGTCCATACCGCTATGCACAGCAGGCCTAATTTAAAACTATAAAACACTTTCTAACAAGTGGTATTCTAAGTGTGTACATTAAGTGCTTTGTGTTTGTCTAAAGCAGCTTCACTCTATGGAAGTAAATTAAGAACCTTGTGTTTGTCTAAAATAGCTTCACTTTGTGTCAATAAAAAAGCAATTAGGCACATACCAGACAAACAAAGCCCTCTAAGCTTGCAAATCAGTGTCAAAAGAAAAGATAAGAATTCCAGGAGGAAAAGTACCAAGATGAGACTATAGGGTGAATTATGTGACAAAGTAAAAAACCCTGGACTAGTAAAACTTTTAAAGAAAATACAGCTGACTACGCATGCGCCACAAATATATGGTATCATATGGATGTGAATAATTAGTTAAGACAATGGACATTGGTTTGTTTCTACAAAGAAAAGGTGAATGCCCTGTCTAGGGATAATTTTACTGCTTCAGAGAGGTATATAAAGACATTTTTGTTTATGTCCAATTGGACCCTCTGCAGACTGTCTCACTTTATTGTTTCAATAAAGTTCATTTACTTTTTTTGACATCTACAAACCCTCTGTCTGTGGTTTTTTGACTTAGGCTGGAAAGATTGCTCCTCGACAGAAGCAGGGGATGACGTGTACTTACGCACATTCAGAAGGAAGCACTTAAACGACCCTCAAAGAGAAGGAACATTCAAGGTGGTAGCAGCAATTCCAACTGCGGTAAAGGTTGAAGGCAAAGCGCACTGGTACCACCTAAACCACTGCAGCCACGGGGCTGGAAAAGGCAGACTTTTGCACCTAATGAGGATTGGGAAGATAGGCTCCAGCATCCTAATCAAGGAGGGAAAGACTCCTGCACCCTGCTGGAGAAGCAGATGGCACACACTCTGTAGATAATCAAGAAGACCTAGACTTCGCAAGCAACAGTGATCCGGACAACCCCCAGGCAGTTCCATCCCACAGAACATGTGAACAAGTTGGGAGGAGGGGAGAGCACAGAGCACGCCAACAGGCAGCAAGTGACAGCAACACCCCTACAAGCACACCAGGTGGTAGCACTTCAGAGCACGGACCACTGATGATTCCAGGTGTAGACTCCCCACGTGTAGTACCAGACGTGGCTGACATACGACCTGAGGAAGTCTCTGCACCTCCAGCCCCTATTCCAGACCCAGACCATATTCCTGAGACCCCTTTCATACTTGACGCCGAGACTGGGGAGGGAGTGGTCCAGTTGTTAGAGGATGACTGTCACATGTACAAGCAGCCATTTGGGGATGCTGGATCTACAGGATCTGAGCGATCTCGACATCCTTGCTTATCCCCAGCAACCCCAACAGCACCTTAACACTGTCCCTGTCATAGATATAAGCAAGCAAATTCTACAGCTCCTTTCACCTGAATTTGCAGCTCTGTTGCTGCAGGCAGCCCATGCAGTTGGACCAGATGTCGTTCCCTAAGCTGGCCCCGAGGCCATACCCCCAAATGCGGCTGAAGCGCACAGACATCACATCAAAATCCGGGTGCTTCTTGCAGCCATCATTGTAATAAGTGCTGTCGGAATGACCGCACTTGTTATTATCATTCTAGGTGGCACTAAGGTCCAGAAAATAGTACCCCTGACTGAAACGTCGTTGCACCACACTACCATCAGAAATAGTAGTACAATCTGTCATTTGCGAGTGCCTAACACCGGGCAGGCTGACGCTATACTCCCTCACATACCACGCATACACACTAATGGCTTGCCCATGCCGATGAGCCCAACTACTCCTGCTAATGTAGACCATAGATGTGCCTTAGCGTTGCTTAAATTGGCCCAGGGTGCACAATTGCATAGAGCAGACACCAACTATACCATCCATTACAGAACATGGGGCAGGCAGTGCTCCTTGTTAAGAAGTAAAACCCGGCAGTCACCTGGAGCTGATTTCCTGCATCAGAGGGCAGGCATGCTACAATCCGTCCAATTGGTCACTCAAGTTGGTCCATTTAAGATCATTGGTCGCCCAAAGTTGTTTCTTTGCTCAGCAGGCACCTTCAGAGTCAGTAATATTGCCAAGGCAAATGGGATAACTCGCATTAGGGGCCTGAAAACAATATCGCACCTCCACTTTTCCTTTCGTTGTAACCAGACAGTATGCAGTAATCACCCCCAAACCGTTGTAGTCGATTGGACTGCCGCCGCACAAATGGTAAAACTGCAGAGGTATAGCTTTTATAAGGAAGCTACCCAACCCCGCAGTAATTTGTATTTGCACTGGATGTTTCACACAGCTTGCACAGTTACCAATCACACCTGTCTCGTATGTCATGAGTGTAGTGCTCGACTCCCACTCATGTGACTTTTGGGAAATTTGGATGAATGTTTGTTAGAACCTTACAATGAACTCTACTTGTGTCCTACAGTCTGTCTGTTGGGGGCAGCTTCCTTCAGCTACGGCCCAGCTTGGATGCATAAAGTTAGCCAGAGCTGTGACTTATGCCCAATGTGTACCCCTCTTGATACTTCTATTCCAGTATATGTTGACTTCACATCCACCTTTCCTCTGTGTTTGCTCTGAGGAAGGCCTTGATTTTGTAGGCAACATATCTAGCGACTATATCTAGGACTATGGTGTCCACCCATGCCCAGTGTGACAATAATACAGATTATATGTGTACAGACTCATCGATGGTTCGTATACAATTGCCTGATTTAGTAGATGGCACTTTGCCCTTGACGGACATTTTTTGTTATTGTGGCAGAGACAGGATACACCCGACTCTCCCTATGGATTGGCTGGGGTGCAGCAGTCCAATATGCCTGGAAGGTAAGACTCGTGTACTCCAGTTGACTAACGACACATATAACAACATTACTGTGCTTTCACGACCAAAAAGGGACAATGCACACATATCCTTGTGAACAGATTATGTGCGAGATGTTGATGATATACAGTACTCCAGGAGTGTGCACCATGGTTGGGGATGAATGTTGTGCCATTATACCCTTGTATACAGGAACACTTGGTGCCCTCACCAAGGTCTTGACCTGGCTTAAACAACTGCGGGAGGAACACGTCCGTAACAAACGTTTTGCCCGCTGTTGGACTCTATAGCTGTCTTGGTTTTTCTCCACTGATTGGGCATCCAGGTTGACCCACCTCAGCGTTGCCATTGCAATAGCTTTGTGTATGATAGGCCTCATTGCATGCTGCGTTATCCTCCTTGGCAAGCACCTTATCTGAGTTGCTGTTAATAATGTTGCTGGCCAGCATGTGGTCATCCAGATGTAGAGCTAATCCCCCGTCCCCTTTAGTTGAGGCGTGTCCGCGTCACAGGGGGAGGTGTTATCATACAATATTAAATACATGCCCTGGAATACTCTAGCTTACAGGTATATTATGCAGTAATAAAAGTGTAGAGTTGAGTGTACTATGTAAATACAGGGATACTGGTATGTACTTATATGATATTGGGAATTTATTTCTTGTATTTATGCTGGGGTTATAATCCGCACACTAATGTACTATAACCAATATTTTCATAACCCCAATTTGCATGAAGACATTGGCTCACTTACACACTTACTATTTGTTACTGCATGGCAATTATAACAATTAAAGAACGCTGAAGCAGCACTCTATAATGCATGACCAAGGCTTGCTGTAATTATTAAGGAATGTGCAAGTATGCTACGTGTCTAGATGCAGAGAAGGGATGTCACTGGACCTCACACTTCAAGTCATCACTAGCAAGAAAAAGACAGGACAGAGTGCAGGAGAAACAGGAGGTCCCCGGAAATCTGTGTAGTAAAAGATGATCGATGAGCCATGCCCTGGGTGTAAGTGCTTGCCTAACCTCTGCCCAAGGGTGGCCCCCTGCGATATGCAAAGAATCTGGGTCGAAGATCGCGTTTCAACGCATGATGGACTGAAGGACATATTAGCAGAGGTGGACAAGGACACAACACAACATGTTCCCCATGTGGACTACCTTATGGACACAAGGCATGATGAACTGTAGGTGGTGTGAGCCTCATGAACAATGAAGTATGGATCAGAATGGATTGTTGGATGTTTATACTTATATCATGATGTGTATTGTGGTTACAGTGACGCATATTGTCCTTAAGCTGAGCCAGGTGTAGCCACTGTCGAGCACGCAGTGCTAGCAGGGTGGGAATTTTTCCTTGCAACTGGGTTGCAAGAGGTTTTTTCGTCCACCCTGGGTCAGACTTCTTTTGGGAAAAGCAAATGAATCCTTGAGTCCTGAAAATACAAGGTAGTGGTCAATAAGGCCTATCTGAGAAAATAAGGATGTTACAAGGATGATATTATTCATTTATTCATTTAGCAGATGCTTTTATCCAAAGCCACTTACAAATGAGAAAATACAAGCAAAGTGATATATCAAGCAGAGAACAATACAAGTAGTGCTACCATACAAGATCCTTTAATTGAGTTCCATAAGAAGCAAAGTGCGCAGAGTAGAGGTGTAAGTGCCAGAGTAGATTTTTATTTATTTATTTATTTTTAATGGGTTGGTTAGGTGTTGATGGAAGAGGTGGGTCTTTAGCTGTTTTTTGAAGATGGTGAGAGATTCTGCGGTCCGGATTGAGGTTGGAATTTCATTCGACCACTGAGGAAGAGTTAGTTTGAATGTTCTTGAAAGGACCTTGAGCCACGCTGAGTAGGTGCTACTAAGCGTCGGTCGTTGATTGATCACAGATTGCGTGAGGGAACGTAAGCCTTCAGGAGAGATGAGGTAGGAGGGTGCTGTTCCAATTATCATTAAACGTAGTTAATAATAGGAGCATTATTATTGCTTGACGTCGTCAACAGAATATTGTCAATTGTATCACTTTATATTCAGTACTCAACAACATAGTTTCAATTCACATCAGCCAATTACCTGAGCACCTTGAATTAGTTATCTGCACAAAAAGGAACCATAGCAGTGTATTGTATGTGTGTTCTGCTCAGCCTGCTGATACAGTGCATCTGGAAAGTATTCATAGCGCTTCATTTTTTCCACATTTTGTTATGTTACAGCCTAATTCCAAAATGGATTAAATTCATTATTTTCCTCAAAATTCTACAAACAATACCCCATAATGACAATGTGAAAGAAGCTTGTATGAAATCTTTGCAAATTTATTAAAAATAAAAAATAAAAAAGCACATGTACATAAGTATTCACAGCCTTTGCCATGACACAAAAAATTGAGCTCAGGTGCATCCTGTTTCCACTGATCATCCTTGAGATGTTTCTACAACTTGATTGGAGTCCACCTGTGGTAAATTCAGTTGATTGGACATGATTTGGAAAGGCACACACCTGTCTATTTAAGGTCCCACAGTTAACAATGCATGTCAGAACACAAATCAAGCCATGAAGTCCAAGGAATTGTCTGTAGACCTCCGAGACAGGATTGTATCGAGATACACAAAATGTGGAAAAAGTGAAGCGCTGTGAATACTTTCCGGATGCACTGTACAGTTACTAGATTGAATATGTACAGAAACAAATGCTTTTAACTTACTGACAACTTCAGTTACAAGAGATGCATGATACAAGAGAACGTCAGCTAAAACAGACTTAAACTTAAAACTCTAATTTACATTTACATTTTACATTTATTCATTTAGTAGATGCTTTTATCCAAAGTGACTTACAAATGAGGAAATACAAGCAAAGCAATATATCAAGTGGAGAACAAAACAAGTAGTGCTAGATTTATAATTGAGTTCTAGAGAATAATGCTCATACTCAAGTTCCTTTTAGGACACTTAGCTCTGCTTGACTTTATAGTATACTGTTATAGAAAATAAATTATTAATAATCATAGTATCAGGTGTCACCCAGATGAGGATGGGTTCCCTTTTGTGTCTGGTTTCTCTTAAGGTTTCTTCCATGTGATGCCTCAGGGCACTTTTCCTTGCCAGCATTGCCGCTGGTTTGCTCATTAGAGATCAATTTAAATTTTATATCCACACTTTCTGTAAAGCTGCTTTGTGACAGTGTCCATTGTTAAAAGCTCTACATAAATAAAAATGAACTGAATTAACTTACTGACACATTTTTTTCAACACATCCACACAAATACTTTTTTCTTTTTTTTTTTTTTGCCATGTCTTATCATGTCAAAGGAGGGTGGTGGATTTCTTTTTATGGTTTAATTCAACAATAACATTTGCTATCAGGGTCGTGGGCATCTCAAGGGCATTCCTGGTAAAATTACTGGGACACTGCACCATTTATCATAGCCTGACATGTGTCATGTTCCAGACTCCTGAGCAGAGAGGTTAATACTGAAGACAGCCCATTCTTTGTTGAGTAGCCATCAAAGACAACATTATTTGTTTGTTTGTTTGTTTGTTTGTTTGTGTTTGTTTGTTTTGTAAGTGAGTTAGAGCCAAAAGTGGATTAAGTGAAGTGAGTGGATAAAATGAACTGAATTATTTAATAACTATTCTGTTGTTAAAGGTAGCTTCCATCAGCTTAGGATGATTTCTAAGCTGAAACCTATTCTTAGTTTTAAAATTTTAGAGATAATTATTCATGTTTTTATTACATCTAAACTGGACATGGCAACTCTCTTTATGCAGGATTCTGTCAACGGAAACTGTCCCGCCTACAGCTAGTGCAGAATGCTGCCACCAGGCTACTGACTGGCAAAAAAAAGGAGCATATTACACCTGTGTTATCATCTCTTCACTGGCTGCCATTCAATTCAGAATTGATTGTAAGATTTTATTACTTGTTTTTAAAGCAGTACATATGGTGGCAAATCCGTGCCAAAAATCGAAGCGCGTTATTAACGCTCTGTAAATTACACCCGCAAAAAAGTGAGAACTTGCGCACTCATGATAAAATCTCTCACGCACACGAAATAAAATCTCTATACTCTGCTCGCGCGAATACTTTTTCTTTTTGTCAGCGGTGGGTGAGCCCAACTGGCTTGACTGTAGCCTCATATATCATTGACTAACTAATTTTTCCGGAAATCAATTCTGATAGGCTGTCTGCCACTGTGGCAAAAAATTAGCAAAGTTACCTGTTGGTTCATGAGTGTTAGGATTTTATCCATGGACACTCTTCATATGAGTCATTTATTTTTTCATTTGTTGATAGTTTTCAATCGTACTCTTGCAACATACTACATTAAGTAATATAATATATGTAAATAAGGGTATCTACCTGTTGTTTATAGACCGAAAATGTTCAACCAGTTTGCATTTTTGGGATGTTAATAGATAGCGATCCAGCCAGCTGATATCATCACATTGATAATCATTAATGTAAGACTCTTCATAATTTATTGTGAGCCCCAAGATAATAAATCATTGGCTTAGTAACAGAGGGTTGTGACTTGCATTTTTGTAAAGAGGCAAAATTTCTGCATGTGCAGTATATTATAGCAACTAATTATAGTTTAAGCACTGATTATCTGATTTAACATACAGTTGTGGGTGAGGTGTGCATGGGACAGAAACAGGGGCAGACTGGCAACAAAAAGCAGCCCTGGAATTTGCTGTCAAGGGGCCTCAATTTGATACAACAAATTCAAACTGACACAACAGCCGGAAATCAGGAAGCAGCGTCAAGCAGGAAGCAGCGTCCTCCGAGCTGAGGCTATTATATTAATTCTTCTAATCTTTATACTTTAAAATTATTTACCTTACGTTGTACAAATATAACTGACACTACTTTAGATAAAACAATCGTAACGCTGCACTGTCGCTAAATTTTATCTGTTCTAACAAACATCCGCGACTAGCTTGTAGCCCGCTAGCATCAACATACCGCTAGCCTTGTTTACGTTTCACATTTCTCATTTACCGCTGTTCTGTTTAAAAAGCAAATATGTCTGCTGTTTCTCCGGTTTTGAGTGCAGATGAGGACTCGCTCGAGCTTCACATGGTGCTGTTGGAACTGGAGGATGTGGAGAAGCAGATCCGCGGCCTACTCGACAAGCAGGCCCAGCTGCTGGAGCGACGAACAGCGCTGGAAACATCTTGTGCCTCTGCCTACATATCCAAGGTAAGCACGCAGCATGGTATTTCCACTCCCAGCCCCTCTACGCCGTGTGTTTCCCTGTGCAGGGACCGTGCACCTAGGACTTTCCCAGCCGAGGTCTCCGTCACGCCGGCGCTGACACAGCACGGACCTTGGGTGAACCAGTGGCGGAAGGCGCGGGCTGGACCCCAGGCAAGGACCTCTCCACCTCCGGTGTTCGAGATTCCAACCAGGAACCGCTTCGCTTCTCTCCATCAGACCAGACTTAACGCTGTGATCATCGGGGACTCCATTGTGTGGAACGTCCGCGTCGCTTCATCTAAAGGTAAGGTGCACACACACTGTTTTTCTGGTGCTCGTGTCCTTGATGTCGCTGTGCAGGTATCTGGGATCCTGAAGAAGGATGAGCGCATTGGAGCGGTTGTGCTGCACGTGGGGACGAACGACATCAGGCTGCGGCAGACGGAGGTTCTGAAGAGGAACTTCTCCAGCCTGATTGAGACGATACGAGGCAGATCACCCAACGTGAAGATCATTGTCTCTGGACCTCTTCCCACATACAGACGTGGAGCCGAAAAGTTCAGTAGACTTCTAGCTTTAAATGACTGGTTAGTTTCTTGGTGTAATGAACAGAATCTGTTGTTTGTTAATAACTGGAATCTGTCCTGGGAGCGTCCTAGATTGTTTCGTCCTGATGGCCTGCACCCCAGCAGCCTCGGAGCGGAAATGCTGTCAGACAACATCTCCAAGGCGCTACACTCCAAGTGACTGCCTACCGTAAGTACATCTTCCTATAATAACAACGTTCAACATAATCAATCTTCAATTAATAGTCCAGCACCTTTAATACATACTGTAGAGACTGTGTCTGTTCGCCGAACTATAAAAATACAGAGAAAATCTCGGAAAGTCTGTCTTCGTAACCTAATTAACATAAAATTAAATCATACTAAATGCACATCTAGCACCTTTAATCTGAAGCTAGGACTATTAAATATTAGATCTCTTGCATCTAAGGCTCTTATTGTTAACGAAATCATTACTGATCAGGAATGTAATTTAATGTGTTTAACGGAAACTTGGATTAAATCAAACGAGTACATAGCATTAAATGAAGCCAGTCCTCCTGGATACAGTTATGTACATCAGCCTCGTTCAACTGGTAGAGGAGGAGGTGTTGGTCTCATCCATAGTCAAAATCTAGACGTCACACAAAAACCTAGTCATAAATTTAATTCTTTTGAAAGTCTTTATACCAGTATAACTTATGTAGGCACAAAAAATAAGTCAATTCCTCTAATTATTATTTACAGACCCCCAGGGCCATATACTGAATTTCTTAGTGAATTTGCAGACTTTATCTCAAACCTTGTTGTTTCTGTAGATAAAGCATTAATCGTCGGTGATTTTAATATTCATTTGGATAACCTGGAAGACCTTCTGAGAATAGCGGTTGTGTCCATCTTAGATTCAGTAGGGATTAATCAGAACGTAATCCGGCCTACTCATAATGGTGGTCACACTCTTGACCTGATACTAACATACGGATTAAGTATAGAAAATATTATAATTTTTCCGCAGTCTGAAGTTGTCTCAGACCATTATCTTATCTCGTTCATAATACATATTGATCATAATATTTCCACCTCCCCTCGCTACTGCGTAAAGCGTACTTTCACATCAGCTACTGCACCGAGCTTCATAAATAACCTCGCAGAAACATCAATTAGATTTGGATCACCGTTTGATCCAACAGAACTCGATCATATGACTGAAAGCTTAGAGTCAACATTCCACTACACGCTAGACAGAGTGGCTCCACTCAAAAGAAAAATAATTAGAGAGAAAAAGTTAGCACCCTGGTATAACAATCAAACGCGTACCTTAAAACAGACAACTCGTCAATTAGAACATAAATGGCGTCAAACCAAACTGGTAATATTCCAAACAGCGTGGTAGGAGAGCCTCCTGAAATATAGACAATCTCTTAGTGATGCTAGAAAAATCTCTCTCTCCACCTTAATAGGAGATAACAAAAACAATTCTAGATTTCTATTCAACACAGTAGCAAAATTAACTAGGGATAAAACAACTACAGAGAGGAACACTCAATCATTACATAGCAGTGAAGATTTCATGTAACTTTTCATTGGTAAGGTTGAAAATATTAGATGTGAAATTCAGGCTATTAAATTAAAACCAGACAGTACTGTATCAAACCCATTAGATGATAATGTAGCAATATCAGATCAATGTTTAGGGTGTTTTGCTCCACTTAGAGAGACTGAACTAGCTTCATTGATCTCTTCAGCTAATTCGTCAACTTGCATACTAGATCCTGTGCCTACATGTTTCTTTAAACAGATTTGTCCAGGAGTAATCGAACCACTTTTAAATATAATCAATTCTTCCTTTAGCACTGGCTATGTACCTAAATCACTTAAATTAGCAGTTATTAAACCCCTGATTAAAAAACCTGACCTTGAACCCTCTCAACTTTCCAGCTATAGACCAATATCAAATCTCCCCTTCATCTCTAAGATCTTAGAAAAGGTTGTAGCAAAGCAGTTATGCTCGTATTTACATAGGAATAACATTCATGAAATGTATCAGTCAGGATTTAGACCTCATCATAGCACAGAGACAGCGTTAGTTAAAGTAGTAAATGTGTTACTCGACCTTAGTGCAGCTTTTGATACTATAGATCATACTATTCTCCTTGATAGATTAGAAAATGTTGTTGGCATTAAGGGAACAGTCCTCTCTTGGCTCAGGTCTTATCTGACCAATCGTTATCAATTCGTAGATGTAAATGGAGACTTCTCCGCGCATACCGAGGTTACCTTTGGAGTTCCGCAGGGTTCTGTTTTAGGCCCACTGCTTTTTACTTTGTATATGCTACCTCTGGGTCAAATTATTCATAAACATGGAATTAGCTTCCACTGTTAAGCTGATGATACACAGTTGTATGTTTCAGCGAAGCCAGAGGACAGACAGCAGCTTAGTAAAGTTGAGGATTGTGTAAAGGACATTAGACGTTGGATGTTAACTAACTTCCTTTTATTTAATTCTGATAAAACAGAAATACTTGTATTAGGACCACGTGTAGCTAGAAATAAGCTTTCTGATCACATGGTTACTCTGGATGGACTTTCTGTTTCATCATTTACAGTAGTAAAAGACCTTGGAGTGATTATTGACTCTAGCCTATCATTTGATGCTCATGTAGATAATATAACTAGAATAGCCTTCTTTCATCTCAGAATAGAAATATCTAAGATAAGAAATATATTGTCACTACATGATGCAGAAATACTAGTTCATGCATTCGTCACCTCTAGATTAGATTACTGTAATGCCTTCCTGTCTGGATGTTCCAGTAGGAACATAAACAAACTCCAGTTAGTCCAGAATGCAGCTGCTAGAGTCCTAACTAGAACCAGAAGACACGACCACATCACCCCGATCTTATCCACACTGCATTGGCTCCCAGTTAAATCTCACATTGATTATAAAATACTTTTATTAACTTATAAAGCACTAAACGGTCTCGCACCACGGTATATAATCGACCTTTTGGTTTTCTATGATCCGCCACGCCTACTTCGATCAAAAGATGCAGGCTATTTGACGGTACCTAGAATAGTGAAGGCTACAGCAGGGGGAAGAGCTTTCGCTTATAGAACCCCACTCAGACACAGTCTCAGTGTTTAAGTCTAGGCTTAAAACGTATTTGTTTACTCACGCCTACCCTGACTAGTCTCTCTATTATGCTAATTCCCAGTCCTAATAATCTTTTCTCTCCTCTCTCCTTCTGCCGAGCCACATACGATTTTATGGAGATACTAGTGATCCTGATCCTTTCTGATCTCCGGACCTGCCTGATCCATTTCGGATGTCCTGCCTCTGGATGGAGCTCTAATCTACTCCAATTCCAGACTGCTGGGACTACGGCTGCTTCTATGGCCATACAGAATTCATATAAGTCAATAATGAACTTTTTCACATTATCTGTTGTTACCCAGATGAGGATGGGTTCCCTTCTGAGTCTGGTTCCTCTCAAGGTTTCTTCCTCTTAAAACATCTTAGGGGGGTTTTCCTTGCCATCGTCGCCACTCAGTGACTTGCTCAGTTGGGATAAATTCGCACCTTTAATATCTGTATACCGTGTTGATATTTCTGTAAAGCTGCTTTGAGACAATGTCTATTGTAAAAAGCGCTATACAAATAAAATTGAATTGAACAACATGTTTCTCGATCAATTAATCATTAATTGAAAAAAACAACAACAGTCTGTTCATTTGTATTGATGTGTT
Source organism: Ictalurus furcatus (assembly GCF_023375685.1). Lineage (NCBI taxonomy): Eukaryota > Metazoa > Chordata > Actinopteri > Siluriformes > Ictaluridae > Ictalurus > Ictalurus furcatus. Next base: position 16,962,530 of record NC_071258.1, read on the forward strand.
AAGCTAATATGTAAAACTATGAAACCATGTCACTGCAGCTAAGATGAACTATTGAATATCTGTATATAGTCTATATAATGCTGGGGTTAGGAAAAAAAAGACTGACCCTCAGAAGACCGGCCCACCGGGAAAATTCCCGAACTTCCCAATGGCCAGTCTGTACCTGGACAGAAAGCATAATAATGAAACACAATCGACAAATCATTTTCACAAGATAGCAATATAACTTATAAATGAGTGCTCCCCTTTTAACGTGTGAACATCTATTTTCCTCTCGCGGTTGTTATTTACAGCACTTACGAACTTCAATTATGCGCTCAGATTTTTGCCATGGATTTGCCACCATAAGTACATAACTTGGCTACACATTATATTACAGATCTCCTAAGTGTTTATATTTCTTCTAGGCCTTTTAGGTCTACAAATCAAATGTTGTTGGCTGCCCCTTGGTCTAAAAAAAAGGCAAAGGGTGTTCGGCATTCTCTGCACTTGCTCCTAAATTATGGAATAATATCTCCCTTTGTATTCGCTTGGTCCATTAGTGTAGATTTTTTAAGTCTCAGCTGAAAACACATTTTTATACTTTGGGGGTATTGGCGGAACCCTGAGTACTTGAGATGTGTGTTCTGATATAGATCGCACTTTGTATATGTAGTTCTTGTTGGAGTTAGTGCTGTTGTGTGTGTGTGTGTGTGTGTGTGTGCGCGCGCGTGTGTGTGTGTGTTGGTGTTTGTCATTTTATTGTTTTTTGATCGGGTTGTGAACTAAATTTATTTATTTATTTATTTTATTGATGCAAAAAAAGTTATCCAAAACCTATCACCAATGTGAAAAACTAATTGCCCCCTTAAACTTGAAATCTGGTTGTGCCACCTATAGCAGTAATAAATTGTAATCAAATGCTTCTGATAACTGAAGATCAGTCTTACAATTACTTCTAGGACTGGGACTTATTCATGCTTTGGATCATTGTCTTGCTGCATAATCCAGTTGTGCTTGAGTTGAATTTAGGGACTGAAGACCAGATAATTAGGATTTTCTGTTAGAGAGCAGAATTCATATTTCCCCCTATTATTGCAAGTTGCACAGGCCCTGAAGCAGCGAAGCAGCAAAGCATCCTCACACCATCACACTTACACCACCATACTTGGTTAGGGTTTTACACCAGATGTAATGGGACCCCTGTTTTCCAATCAGTTCCACTTTCGACTCATCAGTCCACAGAATTTTCTCCCAAAAGGTTTGAGGATAATCGATGTGTGTTTTGGCAAAATTCCCCAATTTTTGGGATTTTATTTTTGTAAAAATCCCACCACCATGCTTGACTGTAGGCAAGACACACTTGTCTTTGTACTCCTCACCTGGTTGCCGCCACACACGCTTGACACCATCTGAACAAATTAGGTTATTTTTGATTCATCAGACCAGAGGACATGATTCCAATAATCCATGTCCTTAGTCTGCTTGTCTTCAGCAAACTGTTTGCGGGCTTTCTAGAAGAGGCTTCCTTCTGGGACGACAGTGACCCAGTGACCAGTATGAGGGAGTGTGAGAGCGATGAAACCAAATTTAACACACCTGCTCCCCATTCACACCTGAGACCTTGTAACACTAACAAGTCACATGACACCGGGGAGGGAAAATGGCTAATTGGGCCCAATTTGGACATTTTCACTTAGCGGTGTACTCACTTTTGTTGCCAGCGGTTTAGACATTAATGGCTGTGTGTTGAGTTATTTTGAAGGCACAGCAAATTTACACTGTTACACAAGCTGTACACTCACTACTTTACATTGTAGCAAAGTGTCATTTCTTCAGTGTTGTCACATGAAAATATATAAACAAATATTTACAAAAATGTGAGGGGTGTACTCACTTTTGTGAGATACTGTTTGTGTATTATATATATATATATATATATATATATATATATATATATATACACATATATATTGTAGAATCCCAATGTGGATGTGTGCAAAGGAAGACTCAGTTGGCAGGTTTAATATCAGCATAGCTCGGGTCTCACGTTTATTTGACATTGCATTTTTCAACACGCTTTCCGATAGTCAATTAAAAAAAGGAAAAGCAACAGAAAAGGGGGCTGTCACTAGCTTGTGGCTTTCGCCCCATTCAGGTTCAAGGTTCACATTCATGCTCTGTGCATGTATAGGTGTGTGCGCTTATCTTGTATGCTCTGCCAGCGATGGCACTCTCTCACTGGTTATGGGAAACACTAAAAGCACAAAGACACACACATAAGTAGACTGGTAGTAATCAGACATGGGTGAGAAACATCATGCATTGCTTGCTAGTTCAACCCGCCATCCACGGCTGATGCTCACTCATGTCCCCACTGCCATGTACCCCCACCACCTGACTCAGAATTGGGAGCCGTCCAGCCTGCAGCTGACTACTCCCACCAGTGGGAGAGTGATTATGACCATGGTTTGAACATAAGGTAAAGGGGCAGTACTTGGGAAGTACTGGTGGGCGAGGCACAACCACTTGATGGGTTGTCACTCCTTTTAACATGCTGTACTTAGTCTCTCTAACTTAGAGCTTCCAGCTAATGTACAGCATGGGATGGTCATCCCCTTCCACTACCTGGGATAAAATGGCCCCAACCCTATGTCCAACATGTCAGTCTGCAGAACAAAAATCAAGAGAATGCAGCAGCAGGCCCCCACACAAACCACTCACACAGCTCCATCCACTGGACCGGATCTGGCGTTACTTTTTTAGGGAGGTCAGTCAGCAGGCTGGTGATGTCCAAAAAATTAGCTACAAACCTACCAGCTAGTCAGTCTATATCCAGTCAGCCCTGCGAACTGCTTACCGCCTTTTTGGTCTTGGGCTTCAGGCAGCATGCAATCGCTGCCTAAATTGTTAAATTTGGGGACTTCTTGATTACTCCCATGTCAAGCATAACCTTAAGCTCCTCCCGAACAATGTTTTTTGTATTTGGGTAAATTATAGGGGCAGCTGAGTACCACTACCCCTGATGGAATCTTGATGTGATGCTCTATGAGGTCTGTGCAATTGGGTAGAGGTGAAAACACATTGGAGTATGCTCCTTGCAACCTGCCAACCTCTCATGCTCTCTGCAATGGTGAGAGGTGGTCTTCACAGGGGTGAAATGAGCCACACTTTAACTTACCTCCAGTTCCAATTCCTCCTTCTTGGGAACCACTATTGCCAGAGCCACAGGTACTGCCTCTCTCCATGGTTTCAGAAGATTGAGGTGGTATATTTGACATGCACCACCTCTATACATTTGCCGGACCTCATAGTCAACTTCTCAGACTTGCTATTTGACCTAACAGGGTCCCTGCCACTATGCAAGTAATTTAGGGCTCAATGTGGGTAGTAAAATGAGTACCTTATCTCCTGGTGCAAATTCCTGTATCCAACTACCCCTTTCATACAGTTGGGATTGATATTTTTGGGCCTGAGGCAAATTATCCTGTGTTAGGTGACCTAAGGTGTGGAGTTTTACTGTAAGGCCAAGAACATACTGAAGTTTGTTTTTGTTATTATAAGGTCCCTCCTCCCAATGCTTCATGCCAAAATGTTGCGAAGAGCAACACATATCACATAAGCTATGCCCTCATGCATTCTGTTGGCCTGACGAGGTCCATGCCAAAACTTTCGAAGTAGATTAATGGAAGTGGGTGCAATGTTGCTTTTGTAGCTAACATATTCACCAGCTGACACTTGCGACATGCTGCACACCACCTGCGAACATCGTTGTGAATGCCAGGCCAATAGAAACAGGCTGGCTGCTGCAAGCTCAAAAAGCTCCAAGAAGTCCTCTGGATCATCTGTGGAGGCCATAATGGTATGCACCATGTGCGGCCAATTGGCAGGGAACTCACATGGAGATGTGGTGAGCTGCAACAGTTTCTGGAGTGTCTGCTGGCTCTTTGCTTGGTCCTACACAAGGGTTTCAAACCACAGTTGCTGCTCATGCCACACGTTGAGGAGCGCTTGGTGTTGGGTTTGGTGGAGGCTTTACAATCTCGCAGAGTGGGGAGGCTCCCATGGCATCGTCTGAGTCTTCTTAGATCCAGATCCAGCAGCACTGTAGAACGCCATCGTGGATGTGTGCAAAGGAGGACTCAGGAGGCAGGCAGAATTTCAGCAGAGCTCGGGGCTTGCAATTATTTTACACCACAGTTATCGGTGCACTTTCACAAACCAACAGAAAAGGGGCCATCACTAGCTTGTGGCTTTTGCCCCATTCAAGTTCAATGTTCACATTCATGCTCTGCATGTGTGTGTGTGTGTGTGTGTGTGTGTGTGTGTGTGTGTGTGTGTGTGTGCACGAGCATGTCTTGCAAGCACCACCATCTACTCCATGCTCTCTCTCTTGCCAATTATAGGAGACACGGAAAGCACAAAGACACACACGTAAGTAGACTGGTGATAATCAGACACAGATAACCATCATAACGTATTACCTGTCAGTTCAACCTGTCTCCTCTCCATTCGCCATTGACGCTCAACCATGCGCTGCTGCCATAGTCCTGTTTATTTGAATATTTTAAAAATATTCTATGGAACATAATCCCATTAAATCCAAATAAAGAGCTGGAAACCTAAAAGATATGGTGAACTTGCTGAACCATATAATAATTTCTGTTACAGGCTATATTGTACAAAATTGTTTGTATTATAAATTCTGTCAGGAACTACAGGGCACACATCAAAGATTCAATTATGTAGTTAATGTAATGAAAATGTAGTGCTATTGCTAAAATTTCACAATGCACCTTCAGTCTGCTTACATGTTAGGTAAGTTACAGTGTTCTATAGTTCCTTTGAAATTACATAATTATTATAATTCTAAAATGCACTATAAAATAACTGTTCCACTGTGGAGTTTATCAATTGTGGTCAGAAGTTTACATACACTCATCATGGACATGAATGTCATGGCAATATTGGGCTTTCAATCATTTCTTTGAACTTTTCTTTTTCTAGGAAGAATGACTGTACAACATACATCTTTAATATATATATATATATATATATATATATATATATATATATATATATATATATATATATATATATATATATATATATATATATTTAAACAAGAATTTGGTTCACAAGTTTTAATTCATTTGGGGTTTTCTGTAATCAACACAGGACCAAAATTATACATACAGGGTCAAAAATATACATACAAACACTTATATTATTAATTCAGTGTTGCTGAAAGTTCCAAAATGGCCTTTAATTTGCCAAGACCAAGGCCTCTTAATTTCCTGTTAGTGATCATGACTACAGCTGGCAGCTTCTCTGTGACAACATAAAAAGGGTTTGTTTGACAGCACTCATTGGATTGACCAACACACACAATACTATGGGAAAGTCCAAGGAGCACAATGCAGATCTGAAAAAGAGGATGGTGGATTTACACAAGGCAGGAATGTCTCTTGGAGCCATTTCTAAACAGTTGCAGATTCCAAGATCATCAGTTCAAACAATTGTATGTAAGTACAAGTTATTGGGAAGTGTAGCCACTTTGCCAAGGTCTGGAAGAAGACCCAAACTGTCACCCTCAGCTGAGAGGAAATTGGTTTGGATGGTCAGGACAAACCCAGGAACCACCAAGGCAAAGGCCAGCCATGATCTGGAAGCTGCTGGAACATCAGTGTCACTGTCTACAGTCAAGTAAGTTTTACATTGCCATGGACTGAAAGGTTGCCGTCCAAGAAAGAAGCCCCTGCTCCAAAATCGACACCTTCAATCCCGTCTAAAGTTTGCGGCTGACCATATGAACAAAGAAAAAGCCTTCTGGAGGAATGTTTTGTGGTCAGATGAGACAAAGATCGAGTTGTTTGGCTACAATGATCAGAGGTATGTTTGGAGGAGTAAAGGTGAGGCATTCAACCCCAAGAATACTGTACCAACTGTTAAGCATCATACTTGTAGCATTATGCTCTGGGGCTGTTTTGTTGCCAGTGGAACTGGTGCACTACACAGTGTAATAATGAAGAAGGAGGCCTACCTTAGAATTATTCCGCATAATCTCAAACCATCAGCCAGATGGTTGAAACTTGGACACAATTGGGTGTTCCAACAGGACAATGACTCCAAACACACACATCAGAGCTGTTTGTGGAATGGATTAAGCAAGCTAACATTAAGTTTTTGGAATGGCCTTTCCTAAATCCTGATCTCAACCCTATCGAAAATTTGTGGACTGTGCTTAAAAGTTGAGTCAGGGCCAGGAAACCAACAAATGTTATTGAACTTTACCAATTCTGCCAAGTAGAATGGTCAAATATCCAGCCAGAATTCTGCCAGAAGCTGGTTGATGGCTACCAAAAGCGTCTGCTTGAGGTGAAACTTGCTAAGGGACATTCAATATTAGGTGTGCTGTATGTATATTTTTGACCCTGTATGTATAATTTTGACCTTGTGTTGACTACAGAAACCCCCAAATAAAACTTGTGAACCAAATTCTTGTTTTTGTTTTTTATAAAGATTTTATTAAAGAATTTTTATTAATCATTCTGCCCCAGAAAAAGAACAGTTCAAATAAATTACTGAAAAACCAATATTGCCATGACATTCATGTTCATAATGAATGTATGTAAACTTCCTTCCACAACTGTATAGTTACTAAGACTGTTAAATGCAAATGTTTACATTTACATTTTTTTCAAAAAAAATTTTTGGGCAAATTAAGGAACATACTATAACAGCAAAAACATTTACAAGGCACAAGAATAAATGTGCAGAACAAGAATCAAGGACCTATTGCCCAGTAGTAAAAGGGTCTGTCATCTCTTTGCACTGAATGTATAACCACAGCAAGGTGGTTAATCCTGTACATTACAGGTGGATAGAGTACCCAAAATTTTACTCAAGTACAAATAAAACTATTTATAAAATAATTACTCAAGTTACAGTAAAAGTAATAATGTTAATAATTACTTGAGTAAATAAAGTAATAATTTATTGAGTAATAAAATATTAATTGAGTAATAAAGTATCCAATGAGAAGACTACTCAAGTAGCAAGCTACTAATTACTTTGGATCTGATTAAAATGAAGGGAAAATCCTGAATCTTAGCAAACATGGAGAACTGTAAGTCACACCTCTCCTTGAAAGTCTGTCTGTTCTGTTTATATGATATAAAACCTGGGTTCAAGATGAAACAGCATATCCCAATCCTATGATGGGTACAATAACACAGAACCTGTCAAATTCCTCTCTCGCTCTCGCTCTCTCTCTCTCTCTCTCTCTCTCTCTCTCTCTCTCTCTCTCTCACACACACACACACACACACACACACAGACACAAATACAACACAAACTTATCAGCATCTGCATTTAAAAAAAACAACAGAGAACAAAAGAACAGACTATGGAACAGAATAGAAGAAAAAGTGTTTGTAGAGAGAGGGTGAGTGTTTGTGTGTGTTAGTATGTTTGTGTGTTTCTCTGTGTATATATGTGTGTGTGTGTGTGTGTGTTTGAAATGATGGAAAGATTTACTTGGGTCTGGGCTTAGTGGGATTTAAGCCTCTTCAGATAAGTTCTTCAAACTCAAGAAGCTTTGAAAAACATAGCATAGCATAGCTCTCTTTCTTATAACTACAGCTATGGTTTACTTCTAATTTAATCCCAACTACAAGTAGTAGGTTTAGTGCAAAAAAAAAAAAAATGCATTACAAAGGACTACTGAATGTATTTTCACTCAGGACTACTGAATCATCAAGTACAATTTGATATTAATTTTAACAATACTGAATTATTAATTTGAAACATGTTTTTAAAAAATATTTCAGCAATGCTCCACATAGACATTTATCATAGTGTTCTTTGGGATCCTGTTTGGGATCCTAGGTGGGTATTACGACTCACAATTTGCTGAGTACAACTTGCTACTCAGTGTGTAAACAAATATTTTCACAGTCTGGCAGATTAACTAGGTATACCATTCTTCACCCATTTGTAACTAGGAAATGGGCATAATTCAATGTGCACTTGTACTGTATTATTATGTTGAGATGTGCTACGCTTCTGTGACGCATTTAGTTTACTTCAGTATTTGTGTAAATACTGCAGATTTGTCTGCAATTTTGTTGTCTATGACAGACTGCTTCAAAAGAAATGTGATACATTCACCTTTAGAAGTCAAGACACTGCATATGCACACTAACGTTACTGTTCTAAGCCTCAGGTTACTGAGAGTATGTTTCTGCACTTGAGGCTACAGTGACCTCTACAGGTAAAAAACTAAAGTGAATGACACATTTAAAAATGACAGTTGATACTGTAAATGACATCAATAGTTATATTAAACTTAGCCATACTTATATTAAAGACATACTGTAGCTAAGCGACTGAAAGTACTGTAATTATGGTTGTAATACCACAGTTAAAGTAATTTATTATTTATTTATTTATTTATTTATTTATACATAATAATTTGGTCAAATTGTTTGCTCTGTGTAGGGTAACAAAAATACATTTAAAAGTTTCAACAAAATGAAGAGAAAGAAAAAGAAGAAGTAGAGAGTCAAATTGTCAGATGTTCAGCGTACACCCTTAGGGCATAACCCAGTGAGCCATCCATCCATCCTACCAGCTTGCTACATGTTGAAATTTCAGGAAAATTCCATTAACTCAATGCGAGTGATTTGCTTTCCCCCTCACTTTCAGTGCTAAATACAACTTTTTATTTTCTGGCATAATGGCATTGTACTTAATCTGTGATATATTAATAATAAAAAATCCCTCATTAATTCAACTGAAAGACCTAATAGTGGCATGGAATACAGGCACATCATTTGAACTTGAGGTGACTGTTCACATAACCCTGCAATTTATAACCAGGGATATGGAAAAAGGGAGGATTTGAAGCTTACTGTTTTGGGTCTTGATGTATAACGCATCAGAGTTGCTGGTGTTTGAGAGTAAAGAAGAATTTAGTAGGAGAATTTAAAAATCTCTTTATGAGAAAATAAAGTCCAAAGGAAATGAAGCCCATGATGGATATATATAGGCAAAAGTTAAATAGGTAGGCTAAAGTCTTTGAATCAATACAGAAAGAACATAAACAGCCTTGTTTTTGAACAATTTGGAGAATGACCTGTGTGGAGTCATCTTGGCCTCTTTCCAGGATTCTCTGTTTCTCCACATCACTCAAAACAGGCTGGGATACCTGTGATACACACAGGTATTGTCATTGCCTTTCTGCCATGGGTAATTCCATCTCAAATGGTCTAGTAGGTTGCTAGACCATTTGTAATTTTCGTAATTTTATTTTGAGTGATTACCTCTATGTATTGTCATTGCAAAACCACCAGTTTTAATGATTTTTTATTTATTTTATTTCTTTTCTTTTCTTTTTTTTACTTTGTTTAATGGCCATTTGGTGTCATGGCACACAAAACATTTTGGTTATACAGCTGTTTACAGAAACCTCAATATCGCCGTTCAGGATGGTCCTAGCTCCATGGATCAAAATTGATCTCTAGAGCACATTACAAGGTACATGTACATATAAAAACGTTTTGTACATTCTTATTTCTTCGAATAAGTTCACTACTTAAGTCCAAATGTAAAGCTCAAGATTGCTCACACTTCCACTTTTAGGGTCACTTTATAATGGGAATGGGAATTTATAAAGTCTCAGTCTTATATTTGTATACATACCTAGGTAAATATAGTCTGCATGCAGAATATTTCAGGTTTGAGAATTCTCTACTGTTTTGTTGTTGTTGTTGTTTTGGTTGTTCCCTTTCAAAGGGAAGTCCACGTTGCGTTAGCTGAACGCTGTGGGAAGCACCCTCGCATGTGACTGGTATCTGAAGCTGTGTAACATTATGCCTATTAATAGGCCTGTTGTGAACAGGTGACATGGCAATTAAGCGCGTCGCATGATATATAAACAACACCTCTCAACTGCACCATCAGCCTTATTATCTTCAGTGAGACTGCATGTCGGTCGTTTGTGTAATGCTCGCAAAAAGACTCTTCATTTCCTCTCTATCTCTTCCGGAAAAAAAGAAAAATCTCTTTTCTTTTCTGTCCCCTTAAAAAAAAGGGAGAAAGGTATGAGAGAGTTCAGGAAGTGTCTTATGCCTTGCTCCCATTTCATCACGGGGAGGAGTACACACTTTATGTGTGAAGTCTCTAGAGATGGAGCATGCCACGGCAGCCCTCATCAAGAGGTCTGACTGTGTGCATTGTAAATGCCTTACAATTAGACAGCTCCGCTCGTGACTCGCCCTCTTCTCGGAAGCCAAAGCGAGTTGGGTTTCAGAGTCTCGCAGATCTGGGCCATCCGCTGCCGAGGCAGCTAGCTGTCTCAGGACCGGGGGATCTCATATGGATCTGGGAGAGGAGCCAGAGACGAGCGCTGCTCTATCTCTTGCTCTGTCTTCCGGATCCGGCTCGCCGCTGGATTTTGGAGCTCGCATTGAAACTCCTCCTTCCATTATGGAAAGCAAAAAAAAAAAAAAACACACACAGACACACAAATAAAAAATAATACTTCCTCTCTGACTCCGTGGTGCCAGAAGGATGTGCTACAAACTGAGAGCAGCATATAAAGAGCTGCTTGAAGTGATTACTAAGGCTGGATGAGCTTTTTTCTTCCCAGTGAAAGTAAATCCCTCACACTGCAGAAAGCTCCCCTTTTTTCCAGAAATGACAAAATATCAGGCTTCTGGGGGAAAACCATGCATTTATATTATTTATAACTGTATTTATAACCCCGCGATGTCGGATTATTCGGCCATCATGGGGAATGAACGGCATGACTATTTAGCTATGCTGAAGGTGGAGGAGGCGCTTGCGAGCTACCCCTCTCCATTGACGGCAAGTAATTTAGGGGGGCCGGCTTTGCCATCCAGCCATATAAGGCCACCCTGGGACTGGTGGGCAAGGCCTATGCAGTAGTGGGTCTTGCTTGTGGGTCACTGCAGACAATGGAAGTGTTGTAGGCCTGCCAAGCAGACCTGCTAAGTGAGCTCGACATACAGTGGCATTCAGCCAGTTCCTTCCTTGTTGTGTCGAGTTCACCCGGCCGTCCACGAGTGGAGCCTGGGACAGGACTAGTGCGAGGGAGGCACAGAAGAAGAGTATGGCAGGGACATATCAGGGGACATGAGGTTGTTAGGGCAGTTAGCCCACAGTGCTACTGTAGGGCCTCCCCTAGCCAAAGCTGTCCCAAGTTTTCAGTGTTCTCTGGCCAGTGAGTTGTCACAGGGCAATGTAAATCTGATGCTTTCCCTCCAATAGAATGTGGAAAAGTTAAGGTCACTAAAAGACCATCTGGCAGTGTGGTAACTACTGCCAAATGTGTCTCCATGGGTTCTGTCTACCGTAGAAAAGGGTTACAGGGTCCAGTTCAGAGCTCGACCCCCCCCCCCCCCCCAGTTCAGAGGTGTGCTCACCACAGTACTCAGCACAGAGTAGAGCCCAACGTTAGCACAGGAAGTAAGATCCCCCTTGGACAAAGGGGCCATAGAACATGTACCCCGTTTCCTGAGGGAGGGAGGTTTTTACAGCCATTATTTCCTGGTCCGCAAAAAATAGAGGAGTATGCGGCCAATTTTAGATCTGCGTCATCTGAACTATACTCTTTGGACATACAGGTTCAAGATGCTGACACCCAAACTTATCGTTCCACAGATTCAGTTTGAGGACTGGTTTGTGATGATATATCTAAAAGGTGCATATTTCCACATAGAAATATCACCCAGTCACAGGAAGTAGCTGGGGTTTGCGTTGGAGATAACGCACATCAAGATCGGGTTCTTCCCTTCGGGCTAGCTTTATCTCCTCACACCTTCACAAAGTGCATGGATGTCATTCTGGCATCATTGTGACTCCAGGGCATCTGTGTACTATACTACCTGGACAACTGGTTAATTCTAGCACGATCCAGGGAACTGACAGTTCACATCAAGATGTTGTTCTAGCCCACATGAAGAGCTTGGGGCTCAGGTTGAAACTCTGAAAAGTATGCTTTCTCCAGTGCAGTGAACAACTTTTCTAGGGGTTATAAGGATTCTACTACGATGAGGGTGTTTCTATCCCCAACATGTGTATGGTCAAACCTATCAACATTGAGCAAGATAAAGCTGGATCTTGGCATCCCTTCCAGTCTCTATGAAAGACTGTTGGAGCTTATGGCAGCAGCAGCCAATGTCATACCATTGGGCCTATTGCACAGGAGACCATTTTAGTGGTGCCTGAAAAGTTGGGGGTTTCGTCCAAGGACGAAACCTCTGAGAGTAATCAGTGTCACCTGACGATGCCTACATGCTCTGAGATGTGGTGTGCGGAATGTCAGCTAGACCAAGCGAATTGCGCAATAGCTACAGACGTGGAGTTCTTACAAGGACATGTCTCAGCGGGGTTGGCTCCTCCTTCAATCAGGGTCTACGTGACCACCATTTCGGCCAGCCCCGCCCCTATTGATGGAGCCTCTGTGGAGCAACATCCTCTAACTTTGAGGGTTGTGCGTGGTGTCAGGTGGCTGAGGCAAATCTGCAGACCACGCGTACGTACCTGGGACCTTTCTGTGGTTCTGGAAGGTCTGTCAGGTGTTGCATTTGAGCCCTTAGAGTCAGCCTCTGAGAGGCTTCTGACTCTGAAGGTAGCTCTGACAGCTGGCCCTGACATCTCTCAAGCAAGAATGAGAGCTACAAGCCCTCTGTTGCCCCTTCCTGCCTTGACTTTACTCCTGGATTAGCCAAGGCCTTCCTGTATCCTAGCTGGGATTATATAAGTGCCTACATCTGTTGCCCAGCCAGTAGTGTTGCAGGCTTTCTGCCCTCCTCTGTTCCTCATACCAGAACAAGAGAAATTTCACCGACTGTGTCCAGTAAGGGCTCTCTGTACTTACATCCACCCCTCGTAAGTGTGGATGTAAGTACAGAGTGTCGTAAGTCAAAGCAGCTGCTGGTTGGCTTGGGCAGTGACAGTAGAGGTGACGCTGTGTTGAAGCAGCGCATCTCTAATTGGATAGTGGAAGCAATCGCTATCGCTTATTAGGCACGCGGTTTCGCTACACCTCTTAGCATAAGGGCTCATTCCACTAGGGGGGTCGCCTCCTCGAAGACTTTGTCCAAAGGGGTATCCTTACAGGATGTGTGTGCTGTGGCGGGGTGGTCTACGCCGCACACATTCATTCAATTTTACAGCCTGGATATACATTCCGGCCTGGGCTCAAGTGTCTTGCAGTGACCCTCGGGCTCTGATCTTTTGGAACAAGCCGTACCCTCAGTATGACAGAATGGGTATTCGAATTCCCACAGTGTTCAGCTAATGCAACGTGAAGTTACCTTTGAAAGGAAACGTCTTGGTTACGCATGTAACCCTGTTTCCTGAGAAGGAACAAGACGTTGCATAGCTTTGTCATACTGGGGCATGCCTGTGAATTGCATCTTCACTTCAGATAATAGGGCTGATGGCTTGGTTCACAGGTGTCGTTTATATATCACACGATGCCCTTAATTGCCACGTCACTTGATCACGGCAGGCCTATAAATAGGCATGATGTTATACAAGCTTCAGATACTGGTCACACGCAAGGGCGCTTCCCACAGCATTCAGCTAACGCAATGTCTCGTTCCCTTCCCAGGGAACAGGGTTACAAGCATAACCCAGATGTTTTGTATGAGGATGAGACAGTGCAATTTTTTTTTTAAATTTCCTTCACATTCAGGTTGAATATCTCTGGTGGGGGACCAGATAGAAACCTGAAATTTTCCCAGAAATAAGTCCTCTATAGTAGCATTCTGCTGTAAAAATTGAGTTTGAGATTGGAGGTACAGTAAACTCAGCAGGACAGTGGTCCTCGAGGACCAGATCTGAAGAACCAGCTTGATCTATCATATACTAGTGGTACAGGTGTACGGTTGGTATGCATGATATTATTTTATCCATATATGGAAGTATAGTGTTCAGTTGGGTGTTTTACAAATGAACAATGTCATAAACAGAGCTGTGGTGTTGTTTCTCCTCTGATTAAAGCAGTAAGTAACTTCTGAGCTGTAATCACAGAGAGAGACAGTGGAGCTGAACTGATATTTTCTGTTTGTTTCTGTTTTGCTGTTTCTCAGCAAACAGCAAAACAGAAACAAACAGAAAATTTCAGTTCAGCTCCACTCTCTCTCTCTCTCTCTCTCTCTCTCTCTCTCTTTCTCTCACGTACACACAAACACACACCCACACAAAATCAGCTGCTTTCCAGTGGCTCTATTCAATTCAGCTCAGCTCAACTCCATTGTCACCCACATGCACACACATAGGCCCCGCTTACTGCGAGAGAGAGAAGAAGAAAGATAAACAGTTTATTAAATAAGCATCTACAAATGAGAGACAGACTGACATGTTAAAGTCAGTCAATACTGACTCTAATACTGATCCAACATGTTCAATCAGCCAAAACTGGTGCTTAATATGTTTGACTATTGTAAAACACTAAAAACTATGGGCAACAGTTGGCCACTGATGTTTGTTTAACCAATTCTCAACAGGTGTGTCAGAGCCCTTGGCACTTACCCTCCCAGATTGATAGCATTCATGTAATATGGGAGACGCATTTCGTGGGTAAGAATTAGTTTCAAGGGTGGGTGAAAATTGTAACATTATAAAATACATCAAAAGAGATTGCCTGGAACAATGGGTCATCCATTCCTAAAAAGTTAGCCAAATATGAGGGTTGACAGAAGGAGTCACAGAAAGTGCACGAGTGTAGAAGGTACAGCCACTGAGCTTTTAGTGTCATCAGAAACAGCACACCATCACAGTTGTGGTATCCACCTTTCCAGCTTTGCATTGTCCCCCATTCCCAGTCAGCCTCTATTCTTCTACATACAACACAGTACCATTTCGCCTATGACGGAGGCCTGCGGACAAGTGCTAATGACATTTTTGAGCAATCAGTCCCTAGTGGAGGTCACTGATGTGTCATTAAGAGGAATTTATCCACCTATTATACCTTAAGTGCTGCTTTACATGCATAGACTCAGCCTATTCAAGCCTTGATAAGAATGCCATTGATGCTATTCTTAAGTAGTTGGCACCAATCACCCTGTGCCCATTTTCACAGTCTTATCCTTGAACCATTGCCACCAAGTGCACACACCAGAAATCATGTTTCTTTTCAGTATTTTATAAATACTGTGTTCACTTCCATCTTGTAGTACCGCGTAAGAATGAGAAAGTTTTGCAAGGGCAGAACATATCATTGTCAATCAAATTAAGTATTTAATCCACTAGCACTGTAGTAGGTGCTGTATGAAGGATGTGATGAGATTTGCATGGTAGTTTTTTTTATGCATGGTAGTTGTTTTTATTAACAACAACAACAACAACAACAACAATAATAATAATAATAATAATAATAATAATAATAAAACCCTTTTTGTGTGTTAAAGAGCGACAACAATATGTAATCAAGCTCACAGATAGGTCTCTAGGTTTCTAGAAAACAGAGTGGATAAAAATAAATGTGCTTTAATCCTTATATCACTTAAAAAAGTGATATCCTATCACTTATCGCTTATCCTATCCTATACACCAGTGGTTACCAACCCTGTTTCTGGAGATCTTCCTTCCTGAAGACTTTAGTTCCAACCATAATCGTGTCCACCTGACCATCTAATTCTTGATCAACTAAAACAGTTATACAGTGCATCTGGAAAGTATTCACAGCGCTTCACTTTTTCCACATTTTGTTATGTTACAGCCTTATTCCAAAATGGATAAAATTCATTATTTTCCTCAAAATTCTACAAACAATATCCCATAATGACAACGTGAAAGAAGTTTGTTTGAAATTTTTGCAAATTTATTAAAAATAAAAAACAAAAAAAGCACATGTACATAAGTATTCACAGCCTTTGCCATGACACTCAAAATTGAGCTCAGGTGCATCCTGTTTCCACTGATCATCCTTGAGATGTATCTACAACTTGATTGTAGTCCACCTGTGGTAAATTCAGTTGATTGGACATGATTTGGAGAGGCACACACCTGTCTATATAAGGTCCCACAGTTAACAATGCATGTCAGAGCACAAACCAAGCCATGAAGTTCAAGGAATTGTCTGTAGACCTCAGAGACAGGATTGTATTGAGGCACAGATCTGGGGAAGGGTACAGAAACACTTCTGCAGCATTGAAGGTCCCAATGAGCACAGTGGCTTCCATCAACCGTAAATGAAAGAAGTTTGGAACCACCAGGACTCTTCCTAGAGCTGGCCGCCCGGCCAAACTGAGCGATCAGGGGAGAAGGGCCTTAGTCAGGGAGGTGACCAAAAACCCGATGGTCACTCTGACAGAGCTCCAGCTTGTCTCCGTGGAGAGAGGAGAACCTTCCAGAAGAACAACCATCTCTGCAGCACTCCACCAATCAGGCCTGTATGGTAGAGTGGCCAGACAGAAGCCACAGCCTGCCTGGAGTTTGCCAAAAGGCACCTGAAGGAATCTCAGACCATGAGAAACAAAATTCTCTGGTCTGATGAAACAAAGATTGAACTCTTTGGCCTGAATGGCAAGCGTCATGTCTGGAGGAACTCACCCTCATCACCTGGCACCCCTCATCACCTGGCCAATACCATCACTACAGTGAAGCATGATGGTGGCAGCATCATGCTGTGGGGATGTTTTTCAGCGGCAGGAACTGGTAGACTAGTCAGGATTGAGGGAAAGATGAATGCAGGAATGTACAGAGACATCCTTGATGAAAACCTGCTCCAGCGCACTCTGGACCTCAGACTTGGGCGAAGGTTCATCTTCCAACAGGACAACGACCATAAGCACACAGCCAAGATAACAAAGGAGTGGCTACAGGACAACTTTGTGAATGTCCTAGAGTGGCCCAGCCAGAGCTCAGACTTGAACCCGATTGAACATCTCTGGAGAGATCTGAAAATGGCTGTGCACCGATGCTCCCCATCCAACCTGATGGAGCTTGAGAGGTCCTGCAAAGAAGAATGGGAGAAACTGCCCAAAAATAGGTGTGCCAAGCTTGTAGCATCATACTCAAAAAGACTTGAGGCTGTAATTGGCACCAAAGGTGCTTCAACAAAGTATTGAGCAAAGGCTGTGAATACTTATATAGATGTGCTTTTTTTGTTTTTTATTTTTTAATAAATTTGCAAAGATTTCAAGCAAACTTCTTTCACGTTGTCATTATGGGGTATTGTTTGTAGAATCTTGAGGAAAATAATGAATTTAATCCATTTTGGAATAAGGCTGTAACATAACAAAATGTGGAAAAAGTGAAGCGCTGTGAATATTTTCCGGATGCACTGTATAAGATTTTGGTTGGAGATGAAACCTGCAGGAAGGTAAATCTCAAGGAAGAGGGCTGGTGACCACTGCTACACACTATCTCCCTCACACACACACACACACACACACACACACACACACACACACACCTTACTGTCCCTTTGAAACCCTTTGGCACATTTTTTAAATTCTCATTTGCAGAAGCAAGATATTAGAGACAAATGTGGGCCATTAGGCAAGGTCCATCATCATGCTTGCAGGGATATCCAAGGGTGTCCTTTAATTCACCCTTGACTTAACCCTTTCAACAACCTCTGCCCTATCCTGCTAAGTCCCCAAAGGGTAAATCCTTCACAAACGACAGGATGACTGCTATAGCATGACTCAAAACATGTTCACGTTATTAATTTGTGATTATGGCTATGCAGTTCTGCTGATTGGATTGAAATTGTTGATCCTCTTGCTCTAATCTATTCTCTTTATTCTATTGGCTGTTGCATGGAAAATATACAGCAAAAACATTTGTCTGGGCCACAGTTGTGTTTGTCTCTTGTATTTCTTGGCATATATATATAATATATATATATTTAAAACTTTAATCTCATTATAACTGATTAACACTATAAAGTTACCTTCTCAGTTCACATCAGTTTCATATTTTCATTATGAATTTCATCTCAGCTGTTGATTTTTGGATGCAATAACCAAATAAAATAAAAATTTAAAAGAAAAACAATGTTCATTTTTTTATGCCAAAATATGGTACTTTAACTGAATCTAACCAATATTTACAGCAATTAAATGTATGAATATGATCAAGAAGCACATACATCCAAAATAAATAAACTGTAGTACCTTACGTGGATCAAAACATTTGTGTGACCCACTTTACTACCACCAGAGGGCCCTTCTTTTTTTCAAACAGTGTTTTGTACAGGACAAGGCAAAGCAAATCAGTCTGTTCTTATTTATTCCTTCACTGCAATTAGAAATAGCATCTATTTACTCTAGAATCAATACATTGCGACACTCCTACAGGTTCACAGGGAAATGGGAAGAGAGGAGGCAGGCTTGGGACAACTGAAAAGGGGGCTCTTTATTTGTCTGGGTTTCTTTTTCCTTCACCTTTCAGCAATTTTATCTCACTATTCACATAGTATACATACATACTGTTCAGTTCTCTCTCTCATGGCTCACGTCTGTCCACTTTTTATACTTTCCACCGCTGAAACACAGAACACTTGTTAAAAAAAATCTTGCACAGGTGTAGATCCTTATCACTCACTTTTCCTGGCACCACCCTCCATTCACAAACTGGTGTTTGACCACACCCCTGCCTCCACAATTACATTGTCACAAAGCAGATTTAATTTGGGAGAATGAACATGAGAGAATAATGCCTGTAAGAATGTCAGGTTTAAACTCATATGTATTTGGAAACTTTGACTAAGCTGAAAGTAGCAAGTTAATATCTTGAAAATTACTTTTATAAGAAGTAATTCCGAATACCACCTGTCAACATGATTTAAGCTCCTTTAGAAATAATGATGCAGCTCACACAAATAAATGCCTTCCAATTGTAGGACAAAGTGGAATTCCCCCAGTATACTTTATAAGAATTAGCATTTTATATAATTTTTGAAGGATCTCTTAAGAACAATATAAATTAATCAATATTTCAACTAGGCAGTATACACCACTTCTAGTCACATTTAGATCCAAGCTGTTGTTCAAACCAAAAATTAACACACTAGAATCCAAATAAAGTCCCCTCTGAAAACATTGGAACAGCAGTGCCAATTCTTTTGTTTTTGATATACACTGAAGACATTTTGGTTTCAAATCAAAAGATGAATAGGTGACAGTAGATCATTATGTCTGTTTTCATTTCTTTTACATCGAGATGTGTTAAACAACTTATAAAATGACACCTTTTGTTTTAAAGGTGCCATGTGTTTCTTGTTGCTCAGGTGTGCCCTGTTAGATTGATCATTCAAACAATTAATAGCTCTGAATATTTACTCTTGGTTTGAGCGCTGGGTTTCACCTGTGAAGACTGCATTTGTTGTTAAAAAGGGTAAAATGACAATAAGACCAGAGAGCTGTCTATGGGAGAAATTGTAGCCAATTTAAAAGCTGAGAAAACAGGGAAGCTTTGGGCATTGATGAAGGTATCACAATCTACCTTTTAAAGAAGACTTCGAGAGCAGAAAAATAGAGGCCATACCACAAGATGCAAACCACTAATCAGCAGTAAGAACTGGAAGACCAGATTGGAATTCTTTATAGATTGCAAAGAAATGCAGAGATAAGCCACAACACTTCTGGAAAATTAACCTCTACCAAAGTGATGGAAAGGCTAAAGTGTGGAGAAGAGAAGAGAGGCATCACAAAAGAATAATTTGAATAATTTGAATAATTTGAAGTTGAAAAGAACAAAAAAATAACCCTAACCCTAACCCTAATAGTTTGGTGAAGTCAGTGGGTTGCCGGTTTGATGCAGTTATGCAAGAAAGGGATATGCAAACAAATATTAATTGTCATTTAGGTTACAGTAAATTAAAGAAAAGACTATCTGTTCCAATAATTTTGCTGACCTAAAAATTTGGTGGTCTGCCACCAAAGGTGCCATGTTCTAAGCTGTTTAATGCATCTATATGTAAATATCACGAAATGAAAGCTGAAATTCTGATCTAAAGTCTCATAAAAAAATTTTTATCTCAAACCCAAATGTATAGCAAAAATAAAATAATTGGCCTTGCCATTCTAAAACTTTTGGAGGGGACTTTTTATCCAGTAGCAAATGTTGAAAATGAAGATGTGCAAATTTAAAATGTCTTAACAAAAACCTAGATATAAAAAAATCGATGGGACTTTTGTGGATAAGACTAGAGAATCTTGTTCCTGCTTTAAAACCAGTCTCATAGAACTCAGAGAATGCCTTATGAAGATGTAATCAACCTAGAGATGCACCATATTCTTGAATTTGAAGCCCAAGCAACATTTTTGATCAGCACATGCACATGCTGAGCCACCAACAGCATCACCTACTGCCTAAATGTCTCCCCCTGTTAGCAGCTGTTTCCCCATCAATCTATCAGTGTAATTTTTTATACAAAAGGCAAGAATTCAAAAGGCTGAATAAGCACAAAAAATATCCCTATGAACAGAAGTCCCCAAATGCAAACCCTAATAATGCCAAGCTGACATGCAATACATCACAGTACCCATTAGGAGTTACTGGGTAAAGCAGGAATCAAAAGTCTGCAGGCTGTTGACAGATCAAAGAGGCATTTGCATTGCCTTGCAGTCTTTTCCATTGAAGCTCACCTGCATCAGCCTTCGGTGCAAAAAAAATGCTTCATTATGCTGTGATTAATTAAGGGGGGGTAAACACAAAATAAATTATGACAGACAAGCTTTCCACTTAGTCTACTAGTTGAGGCAGCCACATTAAGGAGGAGGAGGGTCAAAGACTATGGGACTAAAATAAAAGGATGTATACAGAAAGAATAGTACAAAACATACATTTGGTTAAAAAAACAGAGAGAGAAAGGCACCTAGATAATTCTACATGTACAGCTTGTATAACAGTGTAAATTTGCTGTCCCTTCAAAATAACTCAACACACAGCCATTAATGTCTGAACCACTGGCAACAAAAGTGAGTACACCCCTAAGTGAAAATGTCCAAATTGGGCCCAAAGTGTCAATATTTTGTGTGGCCACCATTATTTTCCAGCACTGCCTTAACCCTCTTGGGCATGGAGTTCACCAGAGCTTCAGAGGTTGCCACTGGAGTCCTCTTCCACTCCTCCATGATGACATCACGGAGTTGGTGGATGTTAGAGACCTTGTGCTCCTCCACCTTCCGTTTGAGGATGCCCCACAGATGCTCAATAGGGTTTAGTCCATCAACTTCACCCTCAGCTTCTTTAGCAAGGCAGTGGTCATCTTGGAGGTGTGTTTGGGGTCGTTATCATGCTGGAATACTGCCCTGTGGCCCAGTCTCCGAAGGGAGGGTATCATGCTCTGCTTCAGTATGTCACAGTACATGTTAGCATTCATGGTTCCCTCAATGAACTGTAGCTCCCCAGTGCCTGCAGCACTCATGCAGCCCCAGACCATGACACTCCCACCACCATGCTTGACTGTAGGCAAGACACACTTGTCTTTGTACTCCTCACCTGGTTGCCGCCACACACGCTTGACACCATCTGAACCAAAGAAGTTTATCTTCGTCTCAACAGACCACAGGACATGGTTCCAGTAATCCATGTCCTTAGTCTGCTTGTCTTCAGCAAACTGTTTGTGGGCTTTCTTGTGCATCATCTTTACAAGAGGCTTCTTTCTGGGACGACAGTCATGCAGACCAATTTGATGCAGTGTGCGACGTATGGTCTGAGTACTGACAGGCTGACCCCCCACCCCTTCAATCTCTGCAGCAATGCTGGCAGTACTCATACGTCTATTTCCCAAAGACAATCTCTGGATATGATGCTGAGCACGTGCACTCAACTTCTTTTGTCAACCATGGCGAGGCCTGTTCTGAGTGGAACCTGACCTGTTAAACCACTGTATGGTCTTGGCAATCTTCTTAAAGCCTAGCCCATCTTTATGTAGAGCAAAAATTCTTTTTTTCAGATCCTCAGAGAGTTCTTTGCCATGAGGTGCCATGTTGAACTTCCAGTGACCAGTATGAGGGAGTGTGAGAGCGATGACACCAAATTTAACACACCTGCTCCCCATTCACACCTGAGACCTTGTAACACTAACGAGTCACATGACTCGGGAGGGAAAATGGCTAATTGGGCCCAATTTGGACATTTTCACTTAGGGCTGTACTCACTTTTGTTGCCAGCGGTTTAGACATTAATGGCTATGTGTTGAGTTATTTTGAGTGGAGAGCAAATTTACACAAGCTGTACACTCACTACTTTACATTGTAGCAAAGTGTCATTTCTTCAGTGTTGTCACATGAAAAGGTATAATCAAATATTTACAAAAATGTGAGGGGTGTACTCACTTTTGTGAGATACTGTGTGTGTATGTATATATACATATATATATATATATATATATATATATATATATATATATATATATATAATGTGTGTGTGTGTGTAAAAATTACAAAATATACACATAAATAAATTAAAAATACATTTTAATAATGACATATTAAGTGTTTTTTATTTGCATCTATATGTATTCATTACCCTTCATACATAGAACACTACATTTAAAAAAAATTTTAAAAAAAAATTGGCAAATAGCATCCTAGACAGGTTCCTTTATAAATATTCAACAAACCACTGTCACATGAGTCATATACCAGAAATGCTTCCACAAGAAAAAGATCCTTCTGAAGAAGCTTCTAAAACATATCCAGCCAGACCCCTGCATGGATCCATGTGAAGAAGCTTCTAAAAATCCATCCAGACCCTTGCAGGAACTCCAAAGACCTATATTTAAAGATTTATTCCACCGATAAGCTGGGCTTCATAAAGTATTTGCGAGTGATGGTGAGATGCATCTTTTAACGTGTGCAGTCACTTTAGAGTACCACGCCTACATGTCATGTCCTCTTAAGATCTAAATATAAAGAATTCACAACATTATAGTCCATAAATAAAGTAAAAGTAAAAATAGGAGTAAAAATAAAAAGTTATGTGTAATAAAGTGTATAATATAAATATATATAAAAGTATAAAGGTATAATAATATATGAAAGTATAATAATAAAGATGTGTGTGTGAGAGACAGAGTGTGTGTGTGTGTGTGTGTGTGTGTGTGTTGTGTCAGCATCATACTGTACATTTATTGTGGTCTTGTAGACAGTGCTAAAAGAGAAGGTATTTCTATAGTATAATAAAGAAATATTGTTAACTTGAGGTGTAGAATGTGTAAAGGCCGTGAAGTCCAAATATCAGCTGGTACAAAATAAAGACGTACGCGTGTGTGAGTGTGTTTGTTTTTATTACATTGTGGGGATCTCACACTCATGCTGTGGGAACTGAAATTATGGTCCCCACAATATTTTTGCTATTTTTTGCTCAGGAGACTCAGGAAACTATGCTGATATGTGTGGTGTAAAAATTTTTGATAGCCCCACCATGCACATAAACCTGACATCTGTGTGTCCAGGAGTGTGTCGCGTATGCTCACTAACCCCCCTGTAGTCTGGAAGTGTTATAACACCATATATGGGAGAACACACACGAAACACACTTATCATGTCTAATGCGCATGTGCCAAATTTTGATTAGTTTGCCACATGTGCATTAGTAGCAGGCCTGTTAGAACTGGATATCTGCATATTTGTGACACATGCACATTAGAAGCAGGCCTGTTAGATCTTGATATTTTAATGGAACCTGTAATGGAACTGCAACTACAACTGCAACTGCTAGCTGAGGAACTCGAGGCCAATCAGGGATTCGTACAGGAGCATTTGAATAATTAAACATGATCATGGCTATTCCCTAGGGTATACACCATAAAACCACAGGTAAAGATTGAATGAATGATTTTGTGGTACAAACGCTTGCTTAATAATTATCATGTATGCTGTTTAATTATGATGTTTATATGCTGCTTAATTATGCTGTATAATCTAAAATGCGTTAATCATACAAAGAGGCATGGAACAAGAAACCAGAAAAAGAGAGAGAGGAAACGAAGAAACAGAGATCAGAGAGAAAGCTGCACTACCGTCGTACCTACCCAAAAGCATCCTACACCCTACCGGGAGTTCAAGAGGAGAATTACACAATCATTCTTGAAACCTTGTCTTCCCTCACGGCAGCTCGCCAAGAGATATGGGAGTCAGCTCTCTGGAATATCTCCCCAGCAACTGGACAGGGAGAATCCAGTGACTGGACGCGCGAACAGATGAGAATATTAAAACGACAGCTGCATAAAGCTCTTGATCAAATGACTTTCTGCCTACACTATGTTGATCAAGCCAGAGATATGTTATATTATATAAGAAGAGAAAGAAACATACACTCTGTATATACAGATACCATTCAGGCTCTGAATGACATGACTGTTGAATAAGTTACTTAGCTCTCATACCCATATTAGGAGATTACTTCCTGTATTAACGGCTGTCTGAAGAGTATATATAGCTGAATGGAAGTTGTGAGATTTTGCCAAGAACTTGCGTGGTGAAGATTTGCACCGTGGTTTTGCTCTTGTGCCACTCAAGCCCTACGGGGCTATAAACCTGTCATGGCAGTCTGTCTGTCTTTGTGTGCCTAACTTATGCATTTATTATCTTAACGAATAGTGGCATTTATGACTTATGTAAACATATTTACTCTCAATTATCATCCGAGTAGTGAGACTCTTATGTACGCACTATCATCCGAGTGATGAGACGCCTATGTTACATACTGTTATTTTGAATCAATAAACTGAAGCCTCATGGTGGGCGATTCGAATACCCTTCAAATAACTAGTAACAACTCCTGATTGAGTCATAGGCGAATTTTTCTTTCTTTCTTGTATTATTTTCTTCCCGCTCCACAAGACCGTCTACACAGAAGCTTCCGAGCCCAGAGTCCGTCAGGCAAGCATATAAGTGGGATTATATTGCAAGTAAGAATCTATTTTAGGGGGAATCTGGAATACAATATTCAAGTCCTTCAACAAGGTAAATTATAGAAATTAATTATAATAGATACTTACATAAACCACACATTCAAACCAACCATATTTCAAGCATGTAATATTTAGTCAAATCGGAAATTATTTCTTTAAAATAAGTTGCAGTGGATGGTTTATAAATTTATTAACAAATCCATTTTAATGGCTAGTTTAGTTATTTAGCTATCATATCTCCTCTGTCTTGTAGGCATTACCCTTATAAACTGTTCACCAGGATTAAACGTGACCACCTGTATGCATGTAGGTTATATAATTATTGCACATTATACTGGAATGTTTATTAATCTGATATATAGTTTGTTAGCATCACAGGTAGCAAGTACATTTGGGCCACATGTGGGTATTATTTGTCACATATGGCCTAGATATGGCTTGGCTAAACAGATATAGGCCTAACTGTGACCATATTTGTTTTGCCATAACTTTAAAATCAGTGGGAAATGCTCTCTTGGTTCACAACTCATTTTGAGGTATATGGCCCAGATAACAAAGAACACATATGTGGTTGAGCTATGGCACACAGTGAGAAACACCGACTTGTGGTAAACATTTGGCTTATACATGGAAAAACACAGGAAACCTGAAATCAAATGTGGCAGACATCGATGTTCCACCTCTCAGGTTTCTATGCATTTTCCCTCCTATTGGTGGAGTGCAACTACGGTGCCAGTTTCACCGCGGCGCAGGTGCCATTTTCTCTTCTTTCCTCACAACTTTTCCATCATATGTAGCTTCAGATAAGTGATGTTTTGGCATTTTATAGTCATATAATTGAAATACGCAGCATTACGTGTCAATATTGCATGTTATTAATTGTTTAGTTATTCGTTTCATTGAAGAGGGTGTCGAAGTAGCTAATGTTTTCCTCAGTTTAATGTATTTATGTAGCACTCTGTGGGTTTCCAAAGTGCCTCATATGGGCACAGCGCGCTGTTCTCTGACTGCCACGGATGGGGAGTCGACAACCAAAAGAGTCGATTCGTCGACTCTTGATAGCCCCAGTGTCGGAGTCAACTTCAGCACAGGAATCGACTCTCGTTGTCGACTCTGTTGCTGTGTCTGAAATCGTGCGTCAAAGAGCTGGAGCTGTCACAGAAACAACGTCACAGTCACAGTTTTATCCTATGTAGCTTATTTACAATAAAATAACAGCCAATTACATTGTAATTACATATGTGGTTACATAATTACATTTTGGTTTAATCAGTTTTATATTAATTTGGTTTGCCATGGTATCCTAATTTGTGTTCATAATCATTAAACTAATCATAATTTTAAAAAATAACTACCAGCAAGAATAAACACATTACATGTACATTATTGTATATATTTAGTATCTTGAATTCTCCTGTTCAAACAGCTTTGCACTACTACAAGAGATGACAGTGTGTTTATTACCTGACCGTTTAGATGAATTAAATTAATTAATTAAAGAATACATTACCATCTCTTTCGTTTATTTAACTCTGAAATAATATTTGACCTAGACTTTTTTTTTGTGACTTTTCCCTCTTTATAATTATGTAGTATTGGCTAGTGTTGTCACGATACCAAAATAATGACTTCGATACCATACCTGACTAAAATACCTCAATACCGAATTAATACTATGGCAAAAAAAAATAAAAAGAGTAGTAATTGAATAATATGACAGAACTTAAAATTAATTGTTTTATAAGTCTGGCCAAGCTAAAAGAGGAGAGCCTCAGAAAGGCAATGAAACTGGATCTGAAACCCAGAAAAGTTTGGAAAAATTTTAGAGTAAAGCTTGTCTATACAACAACAGATAGTTCTTTAATGTATAAACCCAATAAATATATGTGATACATAATATTTAATGTCTCACTATAAGTTTTGCACTTCATCAACATGTTTATGAAAAACAAATTATTGCAAATGAGAAATATTTGATAGTGTTTAGAATAGCTGTGGATTCTATCAACTTTTCTATTGATATATAATGTTAGAAAATGTATAAAAGTTTTATAAATTATGTTCATGTTTATTCTGTTCATGTCCTTTTCACACAGTAATCCCGGTAAATTACTGTAAAATTACCAGAACAACTTTTCCAGTAAACACACAAATGTGCTGTTCACACACACACAATAGCATTCTGTCTTTTTCTGAGTAAGATACCATTCACACATCAGTAGGAGAATAGCGGTAAACTCTGATGTCAATCATTCAAAAATAAATGTGAATTGTGAATTGCAATTAACTTTAAACACTGAACCATTTTCTTCATGCACCTGGATGAGAAGTGCTTTAGTTTCATCTGTCCAATTTGACAACATTGTTTTATACATCTGAGTGACAGGAGTAAGGGGATTATCACACAGAAAGCGATTTTACTTTTAAAAGCACAAGACACATAATACAGTATTGCAGTTACTCTAGTACGCAATAAGTGCAGAGCCGCGGTGCTGATAAATGGAAAAGAAGGCAGGGTCTCAAGCGTAAGATGCGCCACAATTGTCAGACCTCTGTCTAGTTCGTGTTTACATAGTAAAACAATTAAAAGCAGATGATCTTACTTGGCATGTTCTGACCTTGTATGTTCTCATACCGTATACAATGTTACAACTTCTCATTGTAAAATTGCCAGAACTGATTTACAGGTATTTTTTAAAAGGCTTGTTGACACATGGTCTCTTAATGTTAATTTGCCGGTAGACATCTAGTCTGCAACCAGCATGTAACCAACCATCTCTCTACCAGCCAGCAAGTAAACATCCAGCATGTGACCAGTCACCTCTTTACCAGCCAGCTAGTCAGCCACCAGCAAGTCACCAACCACCTCTCTACCAGCCAGCTAGTTGGCGATCTGCATGGAACCAAACACCTCTCCAACAGCTAGCTAGTCAGCCACTAGCAAGTAGCCAACCATTTCTCTACCAGCCAGGTAGTCGGCAACAAGCGAGTTACCAACCATCTCTCTTCCAGCTGTCGTGGAAATTAGACAACACTTGCAGACTCGTCCTCTGAAGGTAAAAAGGTTTATTACAGAAAGATGGTTAATACAGGATAGAATAAAGCAGGATAGAATAAAGAGAGCACTCTAAAACCCTTGTACTAAACCACTACTATATATGTGAAATGCAGAGCATGACATAATTCTGTGTACGGGTGTCTGATGTCACCTCTTCTTTTCCCAGGTGCCTAACCCTTCCCTTAGCTCCACCGGTCAGTTCGCTTCTGCTCTGGACAGTCTCTTGCAAAATGTCCAACTTTTCCCCAGTTGTAACAGTTTAATCCTGGTCCATAGCCCTAATGGCCAGGTCTTCCTCATATGCGTGATTTTGGTCTTCCTCTCCTCTTCATCTTTCTTTCCTTTGCCTCTCGTAGGAGCTTCTCCGCATGGATTGCATACCTTTCCACTTGTGTGAGGTTTATGGTATCCCAGGTGATACGTTGTTGTTTGACTATAGCGGCAATTCCTGGTTTCATGCCATTCATAAAGCTGTTTCTGAGATGTGCCTCCCATGCTGTGACGGCCGCCTGCCCATCTGCCAGAGCGTCGGGTTTCTCCGAGCCTGAGTTTGCATCATGGATCTCAGTGAGCCTGGACAGGTACTGTGATACAGTCTCTGAATATTGCTGCTTGCACTTTTGCTATTTTTGTCATGTCCAGTTGCACAGGAAAGGTGTTCTTCAGCCTCTGCTGGAACGCCATGATTTGTGCTCTGTACCTTGCGTTGCATCCCACTGTGGGTTGATCAGGCTGACATCGTTCTCTGGGAATTCGCATGAAACCTTGACCCAGTCCATGAGCAGTCATCGTAGTTCATGAGTGTTGGGTCTGAATTCTCTGCAGAATATCTGAAGTTCATCCCCAAACTTTCATCCTCCTACTTCGTGGAGTGCCAGCAGATGTGTCATGCTGCTCCTGATGTCTTCCAATGTCCAGGGTCTGTGAACTAGCATAGGGCCTCCTTCTCTGGCCACTTCTAGCATTGGGGCATTTACCATGGCGTGCATTGTCCCTTCTCTGTCCGATTTTGTTGGTCTGAAGCTGGAGCATAGTTCGGTGGGGGTTGGTGGCTCAGTTCTGACAGGTTCGGATAGAGTGGCGTAGGCTGGGTCGCTTCATCGTAAGGAGGTGCCTCTGAAACTGCAGGTTCCTCCCTCCTTAATGGCTGTGGGCGTCGTGGTGGGGCGGAGTCCAGGTCGGGATCGGCTTGCTGTAATTTAGTACACTGAGAAACAGGTGAGGGCCCTGCCTGACATTTTTTCTCTCTTTTATGTGCCTCGCTCTGCCATTCAGCAAATGCCTTCCAGTCAGCCAAAAACTGCACTTCTTTTTATTTTTATTTTAGGAATATCTCTCTCTCCTTTGTCTCCAAATTAAATTTCAATTGTTCTAACTGTCTGAGGCTAAAACTACCTTTTTCAGGGAAAGCACATTCTTTAACCCATACGTCATATTGGTTCAAACATCCTTCCCCATAATTCACATGCGTAAATGTGATATTAGGATCAACAGATGAGCACCCTATACATACCATAGCATGTGTCACAGGATGTGCTTTGCTACATGTTTTTTCCATGTATTTTATTTATTTATCTTTTTACACCTTATATAACTTTCAAAGTTTTAATCAATTTAACATGCTATGAAAATCAAATGAATATGCATTCTCGTGCACAGACAGAAAAGGTTCAAAATGTGTGCCAAATCTCTAGACATTTAATTAATATATATAACTTATAGGTTCAATAGAGCAAACCTTAAGAATGTAAAAGAGTTTACCTGTGAGGTCGAGTACACATACAGCAATTTGGTAGGACTTACAGTTTTCCCTTCCCTTTTTTTTTTTTAATCTCAGTAAAATTTACTTGTGCGTTAAATTTGCCAAATATATCATGTACTGCTGATGTGATGGAATGAGTCAATGGGGCATGCCACTTGATAATAATCCGCTGTAAAAAATACCGTGTCTCTTGTGCTTCTTAATAAGTATTCTCTTTACTTATTTATTCCTCGAAACGGACTCTTTCCGTTATCAAATATTTTTACCGTTATTATCTCTCTATATACAGTATATAACAAAAGTGAGTACATCCCTCACATTTTTGTAAATATTTGATCATATCTTTTCATGTGACAACACTGAAGAAATGACTGCTACATGTAAAGTAGTGAGTGTACAGCTTATATAACAGTGTAAATTTGCTGTCCCTTCAAAATAACTCAACACACAGCCATTTTAAACCTAAACCGCTGGCAACAAAAGTGAGTACACCCCTAAGTGAAAATGTCCAAATTGGGCCCAAAGTGTCAATATTTTGTGTGGCCACCATTATTTTCCAGCACTGCCTTAACCCTCTTGGGCATGGAGTTCACCAGACCTTCAGAGGTTGCCACTGGAGTCCTCTTCCTATGTGAGGGGTGTACTCACTTTTGTGAGATACTGTATATATACCCGTTGGTATATATCTTAGTTTTGAAGCTGTGATCTAAGAAACACCAATATCTCTGCTGTCGCAGAGGCGAAGTTCCTGGAACTTCTTATAAGAAATCGCTCAATGTAATAAACGCATTTCTTATATCATTGACTCCCTTCCATACAGACAGCAATATACAATGACTTTATTAAATTCAAATTTACCTTTAGGCTGTGTTTTTTTATGATTTCTACCGGTCAGTGGTAAGGCTGTGTCGGTCTTTCTCTCTGCATAACAAAGGACAAACCGCCTGTATCAACATGGACTTCAAGGTGAAAACTTTTCCACGAACATCCTCCGGTTTGAAAAGCTGAAAAGACTCGCGCAGCCCAGCCTGGAGATGCCAAATTGTCATGGAAATTAGACAACACTCGCAGACTCATCCTCTGAAGGTAAAAAGGTTTTCCACTCAGAGCATGACATAATTCTGTGTACCGATAAAAAGCAGTTTGAGGCAGTTCAAACTTGCTTTGTTTTAGGATCTTGGAAGATGTTTAGATGAGCCTTGAACAGAAGAAGATGTTTTTGTCTCTGCAAGCAGATAAACATTCTGTACTGATCTTAGTGACAGGACATGGCCTTCGTAGGCATTATCCTCTGATGAGAATGAAATAGAACAAGAACAAAACTATTACAAAGTTAAAATGAGTAATTTCCCTCACACAGCCAAATAGCCACCCAAGTTTAGATAAGTCATCAAAATGCCACCAGGTAGAATTAAGCCGGTCCCAAAGT
The DNA here is from genome assembly GCF_023375685.1 of Ictalurus furcatus. Taxonomy (NCBI): domain Eukaryota; kingdom Metazoa; phylum Chordata; class Actinopteri; order Siluriformes; family Ictaluridae; genus Ictalurus; species Ictalurus furcatus. The sequence continues at coordinate 16,993,671 of NC_071258.1, forward strand.
CACCCTGCAACAGAGTTGGATTACTCACAGCCAGCAGGCTCAGAATCTGTCCTAAGGAGACGCCAACCACTACAAAGTATGTTACACAATTGTGCAACTTTAAAGTTAACACAGGTTTAATACTCTTGATTAATATCCACAATGAATGGTTGTAAAGAATAATGTTCTTTGGACATATGGCATTTAGAAAATAATCTATTACATTATCTAAACTGTTCTGGAGAATTTATCATGTCCTAATGCAACACATTGACTTGATTGATGTGCCAGACAGCTAACATGTGTCACATAAAGGAAGCACAGACAAAAGCAAGTGCAGGTTAGGTAGTTTATTCCAAAAACAACAAGTCCAAAGGGTAATGCAAAAATCCACAACTTTAAACAGGCAGAGGTCTGGCGATCAGACAAACAGACAAAACAAGGCTAGGCAGAACAATGAATCCATAAACAAGAAGAAAGTCCGCACCAGAAAAACCAAACACGATATCACAACTTGGCATCGACAGAGAACAAGTCAACTGAGCATATACTTGGCAAATGCATAGTGTTCAAAAAGTCGGAAGTGTAGTCCTCTTCGGCCATGTTTTAGTTGATGGTGCATTCTGGGAAATGGAGTCACTGGTTTGCTGTGATATGACAACATGTATGTTCATTTCTTGCAGTTTTGCTGAGGGAGATTTTGACGAAATAAGAAATGCTTCTTGACCAGCAAAATACAATTATTAGCATTCTACAGTCAACATAGGATTGACTGTAGACTTGTCTTCCTGTCTCTCCAACACCTGGAGGCAGAGCTGAAGATGAACCCTGATACTAAATCAGAATTGGTAAAAATAATAATAATAACAATAATAATATTAATTTAATGCTTAGGAATCTTTACCTGATTTTTAAATATGAACAAGGGATGTGTGATTACCTCTTTTCACAATTATTGAATTTAACATGTAGCCTAGTTAGAAACAGTAAAGAAATTAAATAATCAAATGTAAAAATAAAATACTTCATAGTATTCACAGTATGAACTAAATATAAATCTATTCTTATTAAAGCTATAATAGTTATTCAGTCAAGAGCAGTAAGTTATTTTCTCTTTGGTTTGATTAACATTAATGGCACAGAGAGCAATAGATATATTAGGCTTCTAATTATACTGATTATACTGATCCATTATACTGATACACATCCAATTTACACCCAACTGTTTACATTCACTTGACACTTAGTCGACTGTTTACATGAATACTCCACATGATGGGCATTTTGACATAGTTGCATGTGTATTTGATCATTCAAGCACGATAAGAAAGATAACTGAATTTGTGATCGCATACACTTCAGCTGTGTCAGTCAGTGCGTGCACCCCACTGAGTTCTTTTTCACAGCTTATTGTGCTTGATTACTCTTTTTAACATCAAGTATGTCCTGCTCTTTATTGTCTCATTCATTTCATCACTCTAAATTTCAGTAGTGCTGTGCTACGTGTATATGTTTACATAATACAATATACACGATATAGCAAAATCTCTAATGACAGACATTTTATACCATTGCCATGCTATATACTGTCATACCGCCCAGCCCTTGTGTGTGGTATGGGTGGGGCAATGACAAGAATTTCCATATTACAAACCTAAAAAAATGGTTTCAGATGGCGTAAGCTATAGTGCATAGTTCATATAAGTCATGTGACATATTATTTTTAATGTATTTTTTTATGTAACACCAGTTTAATTTTAGGGTGGACTATTTAAATGCATATTGTCAACCATTTTCACAATGCATTTTTTTCCTATCAGATTACCTATCTGGTTCTGGTTGATGGCTTTGACCTGAAAGACACCGTGTGGAGAGTGCTGAAAGCCACTTTTACAACTGCCATGGCATGTGTTATGAATTGGAGAGGAGTCAATGGGAAGATTGGTGTACAACGCCTGGTTCTAAAGGAAGTTGTCATTGGTGAGAACCTTTTTTTAGAAGTCATTTTTATTTGTATAGTATTTTGCACAATACACAACTTTTCAAAACAGCTTTACAGAAAGTCATATTGTAATTTCTGTTACCTCAGTACTAGTGGTTCAATGGATCACAAAAATCATAAAACTCATGGTTCTAAGCTTAAATACCCCAATTTAATTAAATTTCTCTTAATAAGATACATTTTCAGCCCTGTGTTTTACTTAATCTGTGCAGTCTGTCAACCCTGTGAACACGCTCGCTCTACACTGCGGTAGAAGCACCGATGACAACATTGGACTTTGCATAATTGTTGGATCTCCACTAGGGCTGTCACGATATCAGATTTTTCACATCATGGTAATCGTGGCTAAAAGAATTCACGGTAACGATATACCATGATATCTACAGAAACCTCGAAAAAAATGTTATCAGACAAATTAATCTTTAGTTTGTTTATTTTGTGTTTTGCTTTCTTTTTTTTAGCCAGTGAATCACACCATTGCATACAACAATTGAGACTCTAGCTTTCTCAGGCTTCTTTGACACTGCCTAAGAAATTACCAGGAGAGAGAAAATACTGTCAAGTTCAACAGTATTATAAATAAGTTTCAACAACACAACTAATACCTTAACCAAGATTATGTTAATACCATAGCCATACCTTAACCACAACTAATACCTTAACCAAGAAATGGCATACCCAAATTAAAATGCATAGTTCATGAATCCTTTGGACTTCAAAAATTGTAGACTAATTTGGAAGAAAACATTTGGCATTTACATTACATGTATTCATTTAGCAGACGCTTTTATCTAAAGCAACTTACAAATGAAGAAATATAAGCAAAGCGATATTTCAAGTGGAGAACAATACAAGTAGTACATTTTTAAGACCATGCTATGTAATTTCATTTAGAGGAGACTAAAATGCTAACATGTTTAACCTAGCACAGCGTCAAAATACAATTTATTAGAATAACAGCATATTTTACTCCATAATCACGTTATAGCATCAGTTGAGTGATGTGGCTTCATATCACAGAATGAGGCAGAAATTATCTAATTTTAAAGTATTCTATACAGTCATAAAGGCTATGTTGATTAGCATTGCATTATAAATACATTATCCTTACGAAAATAACCCAGATGGCTTGAAGAACACAGATAAACCATATATTGTCACAATGGTGTGTTAATTCTCTTCATGTTTAATCCGCTATGGTAACGTGTTGCCTCCAGGCAACATAGCCTATTTTAGTTTTTTTTTAGGTTTAATAAAACGACACCCCCATGCATTGGTCAAACCTATCTCAGGGGAGGAGAACTCGAATACTAATCATGTAAGTGTAAAACAGCAGTCACATGCCCCACAGGGGTCCATTTTGTTCCTTCTTTCAGCACATGTGCACAGGTCATATGGATCCATATTTTCTCCAATGAAAAGTGCATTTGTCACTAATTTTCATCCAGATAATCAACCACAAGTCACCTTCACTAGTAAGTAACGAAGTATTTTCAAAAACATTACATTATATATCATCAAATGTATCATTAGACATTACAAAAAAACTGTGTGTTGCTTCAAGGAAACATTATAATGGAATCGTATAAGGCCATACCAGACATACTAGGTTGGAATACAAATATATTGTATTGGTGCTGGATTATTTATGTGTCATTATATTTATGTGTATTCATTTTAAATATTACGGTTACCACCAATACCAGTATATTGTCGCCGAAGTTCAGGCCAATACCAATACTATTCAACCGGAGCGAATGAGACGAGATAGTGAGAGGAGGTGGGTTCGTGTCGCCGTGGGAGAGAAGGTAGAGTGAGAACGCGCAGCTGGTATCATTGTATCGATACTGCAGAAAAGGAGTATTGGAACCGTTTCAGATATTTCAGTATCGATTCATATCAAAACATCGATATTTTTGACAACACTAGTTCACAGCAAATGCTGCTCCACATGAACTGTTATCATTTACATGCGTGGAGCACGTCTCAAACTCCATCTCTGCATATGCTGTGAGTTTGGGTTGCTTATAACATTCATCTGGGAACGCAATGTGCTCCATTTCATCAGTTTTATAATATAAATAATTTATAAATCTACACCAGCATGTTTCTAAATATGCTAATTGTTCATCGCGATTTCAAAATAGAAGTTTAAACCCTCACTCTGAGTTTGCATGTTTTGATGTCCACATATTCCTGTTCAAGAAATTACAGTGGCTGTAGCATTTCTATTGTAAACAAGTAGCCAAATATTAAAGATTAAGTGAATTTTGAATTAAATGTTGTTTGGCCAACATTAAATATTAAAGGATTTGATCATGTTGTAAGTGTAACAACAAGAATCACCAGGCCATTGGCGCCATCTGCAGGCATTTGCTATAACACAATGTATATAAGATGATTGTTTATATTATGTATATTATGTATTTTAATTGTGTTGTTCTATAAAACCATACTGATTACTTGCTTTTGATACTTTATTTGAATAAAATATTATTGTCTCATTATTACATATGTATTTTAATTCAATTTAAAGGCTTAGGTCTTTGCTTAGGTCTTTTTTGTATTACCACAAAAAATATCCAATTACACGATTAATTGTCAAAACAATCGACCAATTACTTGATTACCAAAATAATTGTTAGTGACAGCCCTAAAAAATATCAAGCAAAACATTAAATGTGCAAAAAAAAAAATGTAAATGACTAGTAATGTAAGTTGACTAGCATCAGCAGTATCATTTAATCGACTAGTCGAATAGTCTTGCACATCCCTAATTAATGTGTTAATTAATTATGTTTTGTCTCTTAGAAATGCATATTTAACAGTAGTCAGTAGCTACTGAGCTTGGATTGGGATGCAGATTATATTTATGCTCATTAACAAAAACAGGAACATCTGTAAAAATTGTAACAAGCTAATTTTTTTAGGGTAAAATATAAATATTATGACTGTTTGAATTTAAAATTAAAAGTATCCACTTGTCTTCCATAGTGTTTAGACCATGTTAACCATGGGTACAACCACGCATTATACCTCTCTACCATGGTAAAAAGTAACTATATTCTGTCTAGGGTATTTGTTATGAAAAACAGTTGACTAAAGACATTTAGTATAATACAAATGCACAAAAACTGCTATAGCCTATTAATAAAAAATACTGTAATTATATTCCATTACTCCTTTAATACATTTTATGTCTACAATAATAATATAATAAAATTTGATATGAATATCCCTGTCACGAGTTCCCCTTTAAGCAGCACGCTGTGGAGCATGTGAGCGCGTGTGCACGAGCAGGTGCGCGAGCACCTGCTTTTCCCTTGTGGACAATCGTGACATTTCGACACGTGCATTTGTTTATGTTTCTGTTATGTCTCCTTTTGTCTCTGTTTTGTCATTGGCTATTGTTTCACGTGTGTCGGAATTGCCCTCAGACGTCAGCTATTACGACGCTGAGTATGTTTGTATAAATACCGTGCGCCTCCCAGCACACAGCGCGGAATATTGAATGAGTTATAGTCACTTAGTTTAGAGTCCTTACGATAGATAACCATAGTCATAGTTCATGTCATGGTTCATGGTTCATGTTTAGGTTCATGTTTAGGTTCGTTAGTTTTCTTCACGCTGGTTTCTACGCTACCAGTCCCGCGCTATTGTTCATGTTTCTTGTTTTGTTTGTCGACCCTGTATTTCCGTGACCACGACCTTGATTCCTGCCTCGCCCCTTTATGCCTGTTTGCCGATCGCCTGAACTTTGCATGTTACTGGATTACGTTTGTGGATCACGTTTTGGATTTGTCTGCCTGTCTCTCTCTTACATAAACCTGTTCATACTGCGATTGCATCCCGCCTTATCTTCTGCTCCGTCACAAGACGTGACAGAATATTCCGCCACGCAATGGATGCAGCACGAGAACGAAGAGAACGCAGAACCCGGAAGTCCATGCCAATCATCCGCACCTTGGATTCTATGCAGTTTTCGCAATGGACTTTCATGGACCTTCCCAATCGGTATGATGGCTTCTTTGGTTATCCGGACTATTTTATGATTGACTGCCAGAGTTACTTCTCAAGCCTGTTTGACCCGAAGCCAAGGTAGAAACAATGGATTAAGTTCATGATGTCCCGATTTTTTGGCCCAGCTCGCAAGTGGGCACAGCGAGTAGCAGCCATGAGACCCCAGGTACTGGAGGACAGTAGGCAGTTCTCGGACCTGTTTCTGAGGGAGTTTGGAGAACCAGGGCAGAGCTACAACTTGGATGAGCTGTTGAAGGGAGTTAATGTGGCGAACAGTGCTGATCTTCCATTCCACATGCATTATGAGTGGATGAGCCACCAAGTTGATGTTAACACGAACAACCAAGCTCCTACGCACACCCAAGCCTGTTAACCAAGTTCTGTTCACGTCCAAGCCTGCGGACCCAGTTGACCAAGTCATGCTCCTGTCCAAGCCTGCTGATCAAGTCATGCTCAGGTTCAAGCCTCCTGACCCAGTTGACCAAGTCATGCTCATGTCCAAACCTGCTGACCAAGTTCCGTTCAAGTCCAAACCTGCTGACCAAGTTCCGTTCACGTCCAAGCCTGCTGACCCAGTTGACCAAGTCATTCTCATGTCCAAGCCTGCTAACCAAGTCATGCTCAAGTCCAGACCTGCTGACCAAGTGCAGCCCACGCCCAAGTCTACCGACCCGGTCACCTAAATTCAGCCCACGCCCAAGTCTACCGACCCGGTCGCCCAAGTTCAGCCCACGTCCAAGATTACCGACACGACCACCCAAGTTCTGCCAAAGCCCGAGTCTGCTGACACGCACAGCCAAGTTCTGCTCACGCCCGAGTCTACCGACACAGCCGCCCAAGTTCTAGCCATGCCCAGGGTTCACCTGGTGACCTCAGAGCCCCAGCCTGAGATCTACGAGGAGATCTCAACTCCAGAGCTGCAACCTTCCTGCTCAGCTGTGGACGTCGCTCAGCCTCCCTGCTCAGCTGTGGACGTCACTCAGCCTCCCTGCTCGGCTGTGGACGTCGTTCAGCCTCCCTGCTCAGCTGTGGACGTCGCTCAGCCTCCCTGTTCGGCTGTGGACGTCGCTCAGCCTCCCTGCTCGGCTGAGGTCGTCGCTCAGCCTTCCTGCTCCGTGGCGAACATCGTTCCCCCCTCCTGCTTCGAGGAGAGCTACGCTCCTCTCCCTGGCCTCAGGGAGACCCACGCTCCTCTCCCTGGCCTTACAGGGGACTTCGCTTTGCTTTCCTGCACTCCTGAGTACAGCGCTCGGTTTCCCTGTTCAGCTGAGGACGTCGCTCTGCTTTCCTGCTCCGCCGAGGACGTCGCTCTGCCTTCGTGCTCCGCCGAGGACTACGCTCAGCCTGTCTGCCCTGCTGTGAATGTCGCTCCGCTTTCCTGCTCCGCCGAGGACGTCGCTCAGCAGAGCAGGAAAGCGGAGCGACGTCCTCAGCGGAGCAGGAAAGCAGAGCGACATTCACGTCGCTCAGCCTGCCTGCCCAGCTGTGCTCATCGCTCTGCCTTCATGCCCAGCTGTGCTCATCGCTCTGCCTTCATGCTCCGCCGAGGACGTCGCTCCGCTTTCATGCTCCGCCAAGGACATCGCTCAGTCTGCCTGCCCAGCTGTGGTCATCGCTCTGCCTTCATGCTCCGCCGAGAACGTCGCTCAGCCTGCCTGCCCAGCTGTGGTCGTCGCTCTGCCTTCATGCTCCGCCGAGGACTTCGCTCAGCCTGTCTGCCCGGCTGTGGTCGTCGCTCTGTTTCCCTGTTCAGCCGAGGACGTTGCTCTGCTTTCCTGCTCCGCCGAGGATGTCGCTCTGCCTTCATGCTCCGCCAAGGACTGCGCTCAGCCTGTCTGCCCGGCTGTGGTCATCACTCTGCCTTCATGCTCCACCGAGGACATCACTCAGCCTGCCTGCCCAGCTGTGGTCATCGCTCTGCCTTCATGCTCCGCCGAGGACTTCGCTCAGCCTGTCTGCCCGGCTGTGGTCGTCGCTCTGTTTCCCTGCTCCGCCGAGGACGTCGCTCTGCTTTCCTGCTCCGCCGAGGACATCGCTCTGCCTTCATGCTCCGCCGAGGACTTCGCTCAGCCTGTCTGCCCAGCTGTGGTCATCGCTCTGCCTTCATGCTCCGCCGAGGACGTCGCTCCGCTTTCATGCTCCGCCGAGGACGTCGCTCAGCCTGCCTGCCCAGCTGTGGTCATCGCTCTGCCTTCATGCTCCGCCGAGGACTTCGCTCAGCCTGTCTGCACGGCTGTGGTTGTCGCTCTGTTTCCCTGTTCAGCTGAGGACGTTGCTCTGCTTTCCTGCTCGCCGAGGACGTCGCTCTGCCTTCATGCTCCGCCGAGGACTTCGCTCAGCCTGTCTGCCGGGCTGTGGTTGTCACTCTGTCTACCTGTTCAACTGAGGACGTCGCTCTGCTTCCCTGCTCCACCGAGGACGTCGCTCTGCTTCCCTGCTCTGCCGTGTACGTCGCTCTGCTTTTTTGTTTCGCCAAGAATGCCATGTGGTCTCCAGGCTCTGCTTGGGACATTCTGCCCAGGGGGCCGGGGCCGCCAATGGAGATGGATGTTTCATGGCACTCCTCTTGGCACCGCCCTTGTGGGGGGGGGGGGGGGTTCTGTCACGGGTTCCCCTTTAAGCGGCGCACTGTGGAGCATGTGAGCGCGCGTGCACGAGCAGGTGCGCGAGCACCTGCTTTTCCCTTGTGGACACTCGTGACATTTCGACACGTGCATTTATTTATGTTTCTGTTATGTCTCCTCCCCGTTCTGTCATTGGCTATTGTTTCACGTGTGTCTGAATTGCCCTCAGACGTCAGCTATTACGACGCTGAGTATGTTTGTATAAATACCACGCGCCTCCCAGCACACAGCACGGAATATTGAATGAGTTATAGTCACTTAGTTTAGAGTCCTTACGATAGATAACCATAGTCATAGTTCATGTCATGTTTCATGGTTCATGTTTAGGTTCATGTTTAGGTTCGTTAGCTTTGTTCACGCTGGTTTCTCTGCTACCAGTCCTGCGCTATTGTTCATGTTTCTTGTTTTGTTTCTCGACCCTGTATTTCTGTGACCGCGACCTTGATTCCTGCCTCGCCCGTTTATGCCTGTTTGCCGATCGCCTGAACTTTGCATGTTACTGGATTACGTTTGTGGATCACGTTTTGGATTTGTCTGCCTGTCTCTCTCTTAAATAAACCTGTTCATACTGCGATTGCATCCCGCCTTATATTCCGCTCCGTCACGAGACGTGACAATCCCACATTTCTGCCACAGTACCATGGTAACAGTTTGTTTTACTAGAGTAAATCCGTGGTAAATGTTGGTGATTTGTGGTTTGAAAAGCCTTGTCATTTTATCATTGCAGCTCAGTGTTTCTCCTGGTGTCCGTGTCAGTGTGTATCCATTGTGCTGTTTTAAGCCGAGCTGAAATGGTCATGTGGCACGGCTCAAAGAAGCAGCTCTGCTTCATTTCTCATACGCAACTGAAATGGCAACACTTAGTGCGATAGTCTGCAATGCAGTGCTATGCATTTGAGCATTATTTGCATAAACATTATATCGAACTTTTACAAACTTTCTTATCAAGGAAAATTATATTGCAATAATTATCATTATCGTTTTATCACCCAGCCCTAGTCTGAAGGTCTGATTAGGAAAGACTACCGGGGTAATGGTTGCATTCCTGCTGTTCCATATGTACCATCTGCTGTCAGAGTGTGAATGTGCATTTTCATTCAGTGTGTCTTCCTCACTCATTTATTGTCACCATTATGTATGTTTAGCTTTAGTTTCATTTTCATGGATTTTAGTTTGTTTCTCTTCAGTTACCTGTTTCCTTTGTTCTAGTTTCCCGCCTCTAATCAATTGTCATGGACATTCATTTAACAAGCACACCTCTGTATTTAGTTCATTATCACTGTGTATTTAAATTCCTCCTAGCATTCAGTTCTTGGTCTGGTATTGTCCGTGTGTTTGTGCTTGCATGCTGTCTCGCATTATTTTGGATTACATCATGTTAGTAAAAAAAACTTCTATTTGAATCTTCTTCTATATTGGTGTTTTTACATCAGAGTGTGCATGCCTTTTTGATGCAGAATACACACAGTGTTGTACATTTTAACCGGTTGGTGGAAAAGTATTCTAAAAATATATTCTAATAAAAATCTAAATAATTTGTCATAAGGAATAATTCATGATATTATTATGGTCCACAAATTGAAAACATAATTGCAAATGGACTGGAAAAAACTTTCATACAGTGGCCAATCAGAGGTGCTTAATCTGTTAATAATTGCAATTAGAATATTAAAGGAAATAATTTACATTTATGACTATCACAATCCTGCAGCCCTAGCTTCCAGGTTGTATTGCTGCTAACATTATTTAAATTCTTCTTTATTGTAGGTCTTCTTCTTTATTGCATTCAGGTAGAATCCCCTAACTGGAAAAGCCTCAAATAAAAATATTGAATTTAACATCGATAAATGCTTTCACCTGGCTGGAAATAGAAAGGGTGGGAGGAGGGAGCTATTGAAGAAACGCGAGGCCCAACAACACATTGCCAACTCTCATTAGAGACTTCACTGCACATCAACGCACTTCTCAAGTTCTCGTTTACGTTACCTTTACCAAATTGCTGTGATTTATTTTTATAACTCTCATTAGACTAGTTCAACATAACATTAATACACACTTAAAAAGAATTAAAACATTTAGAATTTTGATTATTCTATTATTTATTAATATTTATTCTTAAATGTTTTCAGCTGAATACTACTGTAATTATTAAGTACAGCTGAGTAGCTGTAATTATTTAAACACTTGTCAAAAGTAAATAGTTTTGACTACATTTTTGTTATTGAGTGTTTGATTTTTGCATAATAATCTCAGCTGCATGTGGGCCACATTAGGGCCATTCGATGCCAAACTTCTATGCCATACTTCAGATATATCAACAAGACAACGAGCAGGTTACTCTCAGATTATCAAAGTGTTCTTATATTAAATGTCACACTCAACTAGACAGGACATAGACAATGAAAATTATGTTTGAAAAGTATTTGTTGATATTATTATGATTATTATTATTATTATTATTATTAAGTAATTATATATATATATATATATATATATATATATATATATATATATATATATATATATAGATATATAGTAATAATAATAGTACAATATTTATTAGGGCATGTCCTTTCAGTGTTGTTTTATTAAGTCTGTAAGTAGCCCAGCTGTTAGGACAAATTTCCTATCTTGATCCTATCTTCCTATCACTACTGTCTCCAGATGATAGTAGGATATGTGCACACATAATGTGTAATGTGTGTGTGTGTATATATATATGGCATGTAAATTGCCAAAAAAAAAAAAAACACAAATAATGAATGTAAGGTTCGATTACAGGAAAATAAATTATCTATGTAGCAGAAGATGGTGGTGTAGCACAGTATGCAGGCAGTACCAGTGACAGAGCATGTATGTTTGAAGCTAAACACATAAACCCCTTTACAGATAAGTCTGTGCCTTATTACATTTCTAATTTCCTGACCTCATGACCTCATTCTGTGTAAACTCTAGAGAGTTGTGTGTGTGAAAATCCCAGGAGATCAACAGTTTCTGAAATACTCAGACCAGCCCATCTGGTACCATTATCCATGCCATGGTTAAAGTCACAGAGATCACACTTTTTCCCCATTCAGATGTATGATGTGAACATTAACTGAAGCTCTTGACTATGCATGATTTTATGTATTGCGTTGCTGCCACATGACTCGCTGAATGGACAACTGCATAAATGAGCAAGTGTACAGGTGTTTCTATTAAAGTGGATGGTCAGTTTATGTGAATCTTGAGGGAGATGTATTTGTCTCAGGCAAATGTGATTTGTGAGGACCAGAGGTTGGATTCTGCTTCATAATGTAACTATCTGGTGGCCAGTACACAAAAAGTGCATTGTGGGGACCACGCCTGGGTAATACCAATTACTAAAGTAATAGGTACAGGTAACAATGTACAACCACCAGTTCACCTACAGTATAAGGTAGCGTAGGGGTTTTATTAGTCAGCGTTTAGTCTGAATTTCCACTGACTTTTCCTTGTTAAACAGACTTTAATGTGTTTCTTCATTACACACACACACACACACACACACACACAGAGATGTAGTATTGTGAGTGGAATCTATTCTGGTAATAATATTCACTTAAGTATTGCGATGCTGGATGTGTTTTTGGAAGTGCCACATTTAGGTAAAAATAGCTTATATAATGAAAAGTTTTTAACTACATAAGTTTGATAATGTAATGATATTGATTTGAAAATATTATGTGAAATACTCAGATTTTAAGTGTATATATTTTTGTTTTCTAGACTGAATGTAAGGCCAGTACTGATGTGGCAAAGAATTCAGGCTGCTCCAATCTAGATCCTATATCCAATACAGAGGCTTTCCTCTCTGACATCAAGGTATTTGAAAATAAATTTTTATATAATGAGATATTTTGGTGTTTCACCCACAAATATTTACATCTTTTACAGATAGACTCCTCCTATAGTCCTAGTACTATAATTCAGATTTTGTGGGCAATTGCTTTTATCCTGATTTGCTAGAATAAGTCCAAACATTAGCTTGCACAAGGTTTCTGTAGTCGATGTCCCCTTGAGAAAGACTTTCTTTATGCTTACATTAGTTTACATGTGTAATTACTAGTGTGCTAGAGGTTCTTTATGTGAATTTTGAGTGGGATTTGTTCGTCTCAGGTGAAGGTGATTTGTGAGGACCGGCGTTTGTGTTACATTACTTAGCATCTATTTGATGGCAGTTACACAAAACTGCAGATGTGCATTGTGAGGACCATGCCTAAGTAATACTAATTACTAAAGTAGTGGGTACAGGTAACAATGTACAAATAAAGCTGCAAGCAGCGATGAATGGGCCCTCGCACCTGGGTGCACATTGGGGCTGCTCTGCCAGTGGAAAGCCATTGTATTTTTTAGACTTTATATAGTTGTTTTTGACATATATTCCTGTTGACAGCAGGTGGTGCTATGACTATAATTGAATATTGGCATGCTTTTGTCCTGAGGCCAGGATTCCTATCAAACATGTGAAGTTTGTTGCTGATTGAACATTATGTCTGAGTATGTGCAAAACGTCACTTCCTGTTGCCAGCAGGTGGTATGACTACAATTGATTATTAGCATGTAGGTATCTTCAGGCCTGGAGTTTTATCCAACAAGTGACGCTTGGAGCAGATTGTACATTGTATGTTTGAGTTATAACAAGTTCCTTTTTCATGGCGAAACTTCGAAATTTGTGAGACTGCCACACCCACGCCGTGCAGTGAAAACTCAAAAGCTTCGTAATTTAGCATCAGCAATGCATTTAGATGATAGTGACCAAATATGATGTCGATCCGATGAAATCTCTAGGAGGAATTCATTAAAGTATGAGGCCTGGAAATGGCAAAAACAGAGCAAAAATTTAAGAGAACAATCAATATGGCTGACGTCCTGTTGCGTTTATGGCAGAGACTTCAAGAGACTTGTTGGTACATATTGGCATGATAGACATGGTCACAGAAAATCGTACATTTAGGTGAAACGTAGTGCGAGGCAGACATCGTGGAAATTTTATAGGTGGTGCTGTCAAGCCATTTTGCCAAACTTAATTCTGGAACCCCTATCACATGTAAATTTTAACCAGTTCTTACGCGTCTGCAAAGTTTCGTGAGTTTTTGGGTATGTTTAGACCTGCAAAATGCGATTCATTCCAGAAAAGAGGAAGAAGAATAATAATTAAAGCTGCAAGCAGCGATGAAAGGGCCCTCGCACCTGGATGCACGTTGGGTCTGCTCTGCCAGGGGCACTCCGTTACATTTTTTTAGCACTTTTTCGCATTTATATGTTCTTAGGAGTGTATCATGATGTAAAACATGTCATTTCCTGTTGCCAGCAGGTGGCGTTATGACTATAACTGAATAATGGCATGTAGATGTCTTCAGGCATTTATCAAAGATGTGAAGTTTGGAGCAGATTGAACGTTCTTTGTTTGAGTTATAACAACTTCCTTTTTCATGGCGAAACATCGAAATTTGTGAGACCGCCATGCCCACGCCATGCAGTGAAAACTCAAAAGCTTCGCAATTTAGCACTGGCTATGCCTTTAGATGAGACTTGACCGAATGTGATGCCGATCTGATGAAATCTCTAGGAGGAGTAGGTTAAAGTACGAGGCCTGGAAATGGCAAAATCAGAGCAAAAATCTTAGAGGTAAATCAAAATGGCTGACTTCCTGTTGACTTTAGGGCATGACTTCAAGAGACCTTTTTTATGTATTGGCAGATTACATAGGTTTCCCGAATTTCGTACATGTAGGTGAAACGCACATCAGCGAGGAGCACATCGGTGAAATTTTGTAGGTGGCGCTATTGAGCCATTTTGCCACACCTAAGTTAAATGGCCAAATAAATGTATCATTTTGCCATACTTTAATAAGTGTGCCAAATATCCTGGAGTTTTCAAGCGTACCAAAGGTGTCAAATGTGCATTTAAAACGTAGGGGGCGCTATGGAGCCTATGAGGCACAACTATGATAAAATGCAATGTCACATCAATTATTGTTGTAAGCCAAATGCATATGTAAAGTTTCATGGATTTTCACCCATGTTAATTCTCTCAAAACACCGCGGGAAACTTTGAAAAGCCTACATTTCATCCAACATGGCCGACTTCCTGTTGGGCAGATTCAGATACACCATGTGAACTTTGTCACACTTGATGAGAGCAATGACTATGGTAAAGCTCGTACACATCGGAGCAACTTCATCCCGACCATTGCCTGCATTCGGGGGCGCTATGGAGCTCCTCGACCATGCCCATGCCCATGCCCTACGAAACTATTAAATATTTACCAGTTCTGACGTGTCTGCCAAGTTTCGTGAGTTTCCGGGTATGTTTAGGCCCTTAAAATCACACGAATGCATGAAAAAAAAATAAATAATAATAATAATAATAATAATAATATTAATAATAAACACTGGGAAAACAATAGGGCCCTGCACCTCCGGTGAATGTGCCCTCTGGTAGACAGCAGAGGCGTGGCACCTTCAATGCTCGGGCCCTAAGAATAAACGCTGGGAAAAGAATAGGGCCCTGCACCTCCGGTGCATGCGCCCTCCAGAGGATCCCCGAGACGCGGCACCTTCGGTGCTCAGCCCTAATAATAATAATAATAATAATAATAATAATAATAATAATAAAAATAAACACTGGGAAAACAATAGGGCGCTGCACCTCCAGTGCATGCGCCCTCCGGTGGACACCGGAGGCACGGCACCTTTGGTGCTCGGGCCCTAATAATAAACACCGGAAAAACAACAGGGCCCTGCACCTCCGGTGCATGCGCCCTACCGTGTCAACTGGAAGCGCGGCACCTTTGGTACCCATGCCCTAATAATAACGAGAGGTCGGTCCCCCTGCCACAGGGGGACGTAGGGCCCGAGCACGGCTGCACGTTGGGTGTGCTCTGCCAGGGGCACTCCGATAATTTTTTTTAGCACTTTTTAGCATTTATGTTGTTAGGAGTGTATCATGATGTAAAACATCTGGGTTACGTATGTAACCCTCTTCCCTGAGAAGGGAATGAGATGTTGCGTTTAGCATAACAGTATGAGAGCGCACTTTCACGCGCGACTGTTATCTGAAGCTTGTGTAAAATAATGCCTCTAGTTATAGGCCTGCCATGATCAGGTGACGTGGCAATTAAGCGTGTCGTGTGATATAAATATGGCACCTGTGAACCGTGCCGTCAGCCTCTATTATCTGAAGCAAAGACACAATTCACAGGCCTGCCCTGGTATGACAAAGCTACACAATGTCTCGTTCCCTTCTCAGGGAACAGGGTTACCCCAGACGTTCCCTTTCAAAAGGAACTTGACATTGTGTTTAGCATAACAGTATGGGAACAAGAATACTCACTCCGACATACCGAGGGTAGGCCTGTTCAAAAAGACCCAAGCCCGAGGGTCACTGCAAGACACTCGAGCCCGGGGTGGAATGAATATCCAGGCTGTAATAACGAATGAATGTGTGTGGCGTAGACCACCCAGCAGCAGCACACAAATCCCTCAAGGACATGCCATTGGACAAAGCCTTCGAGGAGGTGACAGCCCTAGTGGAATGAGCCCTTATGCCCAGAGGCGTAGCGAGACCGCGTGCCTCATAAGCAATAGAGATTGCTTCCACTATCCCATTAGAGATGTGCTGCTTTGACACAGCATCACCTCTACTGTCGCCGCCAAAGCAGACCAGCAGCTACTCCGACTTACGTGGATGTAAGTACAGAGAGCCCTTACTGGACAAAACAGGTGCATCGTCTCTTGTTCTGGTGTGAGGAACGGAGGAGGGCAGAAAGCCTGCAACACCATAGGGCATGCCGATGTAGGCACCTTAGGAATATAAGCCAGCCTAGGATATAGGAAGGCCTTGGCTAATCCAGGGTCAAAGTCAAGGCAGGAAGGGGCAACAGAGAGAGCTTGTAGATCTCCTACTCACTTAAGAGATGTCAGGGCCAGCAGCAGAGCTACCTTTAGAGTCAGAAGCTTCTCAGCGGCTGACTCTAAGGGCTCAAATGGGGCCCCTGACAGACCTTCGAGGACCACAAAAAGGTCCCAGGAAGGTATGTGCAGTCTGCAGATGGGCATCAGCCGCCTGACACCACGGATTAACCTCGAAGTTAGAGGATGTTGCCCCACAGAGGCTCCATCAATAGGGGCGTGGCTGGCCGAAATGGCGGCCATGTAAACCCTGATTGTAGAAGGAGCTTGCCCTACTGAGAAACGTTCTTGTAAGAACGCCAGGACTGTAGCTATTGCGCAGTTCACTGGGTCTACAGTGGATCCCTGCGGATGGGAATCTCCCAAGGAGTGCCCTCTATAATAATAATAATAATAATAATAATAATAATAATAAACACATGCAGTCCCGCTTGGCCAAACCTCTGCCATATGGACTCCACCACTTGTGGATGGAGCCACCAATCCCTGGTCCTCAGCCCCTGCCTCAACAGGATGTCTGCCCCCACATTCCAGTTGCCCAGAATGTACATTGCACTCACTGACAAAACTTTCCCTCTGTCCAGAGAAGAATTCTCCTGTGAGGGAGGTCTCTGTTATTACTGCCTTGCACTAAGGAGACACCCCTAGAGTGTGACCCAAGGCTAGAAACTGGGGACACTCAAATTCTCAGAGCACGTAGGCATCGCCGCATGACACTGATTACTCTCAAAGGTTTCATCCTCGGATGAAACCCCCAAATTCTCAGCCACCACTGAAATGGTCTCCTGTGCAATAGGCCCAATGGTATGATGTTGGCTGCCCATAAGCTCCAATAGTCTCCCATAGAGACTGGAGGGGATGCGAAAATCCAGCTTTATTTTGCTCAATGTTGATAGGATTGACCCTACGCATGTTGGGGATAGAAATGCCCTCATCATAGTAGAATCCTTATAACCCTTTGAAAAGTTGTCCACTGCACTGGAGAAAGCATACTTCTCTGAGGTTCAACCTGAGCCCCAAGCTCTTCATGTGGGCAAGAACAATATCTCACAACCAGTGGTCCAAGTAGTTTAGTACACGGATGTCTTGGAGTCACAGTGGAGCCAGAATGACATCCATGCACTTTGTGAAGGTGCGAGGGGATAAAGCTAGTGATATTTCTATGTGGAAATATGCACCTTTTAGATCTATCATCACAAACCAATCCTCAAACTGAATCTCTGGAATGATTAGTTTGGGCGTCAGCATCTTGAACCTGTATGTCCGAAGGGTACAGTTCAGATGACGCAGATCTAAAACTGGCTGCATGCTCCTATATTTTTTGCGTACCAGGAAATAACGGCTGTAAAAACCTCCCTCCTTCAGAGAACGGGGTACATGTTCTATGGCCCCTTTGTCCAAGAGGGATCTTACTTCCTGCGCTAACGTCCGGCTCTGGTTTGTGCTGACTGTGGTGAGCACACCTCTGAACCTGGGGGGTCAAGCTCTAAACTGGACCCAGTAACCCTTTTCTACGGTAGACAAAACCTATGGAGACACATTCGGCAGTAGTTTCCATGCTGCCAGGTGATCTTTTAGTGACGTTAACTATTCCACATTCTATTGGAGGGACAGTATCAGATTTTCGATACCCTGTGACAGCTCGCTGACCAGAGAACACTGAAAACTTAGGACAGCTTTGGCTAGGGGAGGCCCTACAGTAGCACTGGGGGCTAACTGCCCTAACAACCTCATGTCCCCTGATACGTCCTTCCACGGTCCCTCAGGACCGCTCTTTGTCTGCTTGGCCTTTATGACCATTCTCAGATCAGGCCAAGTAGCAAGCCAGAACTGTGGTCGCCCGGTTACCCTGGCTGTCTGCGGGGGTTGGCAGACTGACATACTCGCCTTCTGTGTCTCCCTCGTATTAGTGCTGGCCAGGGCTCCACTCGTGGATGCCCGAGTGAACTCGACACAACAGGAAAGGAACTGGCTGAATGCCGCCATATTTCGTGCTCACTCAGCAGGTCTGTTTGGTAGGCCTGCAACACTGTCATTGTATGCAGTGACCCACAAGCAAGACTACTACCACATAGGCCTTGCCCATCAATGCCAAGGTGGCCTTACACGGTGGCTTGGATGGCAAAGCCGGCCCCCCTAAATTACTTGCCGTCGATGGAGAGAGGTAGCTCGCAATCGCCTCCTCCACCTTCAGCATAGCTAAATAGCCATGCCGTTCATTCCCCACAATGGCCAAATAATCCAAGGGGTTATAAATACTGCTTATGCCTGGTTTTCCCCAGAAGCCTGATATTTTGTCATGCACTTCTGGAAGAAAAGGGAGTTTTCTGCAGTGTGAGGGATTTATTTTCACTGGTGAGAAAAAAAGCTCATCCAGCCTTAGTAATCACTTCAAGCAGCTCTTTATATGCTGCTCTCAGTTTTTAGTACACCATTCTGGCTCCTCGGAGTCAGAGAGGAATTATTACAATTATTTTTTTGTTTGTGTTTTTTCTTTCTTTTTTTTCTTTTTTGGCTTTCCATAGCGGAAGGAGGAGTCGGGATGCAAGCTTCAAAATCCAGCGGAGAGCCGGACCCGGAATACCGAGCAAGAGATAGAGCAGCGCTCGTCTCCGGCTCCTCTTCCGGATCCATAAGAGATCCCCCGGACCTGAGACGGCTAGCTGCCTCGGCAGCAGCCGGCCCAGATCCGCGAGGTTCTGAAACCCAACTCGCTTCGGCTTCGGAGGAGAGAGCAAGTCGCAAGCAGAGCTACCTAATGTAGGCGTTACAATGTGCAGCCTCTCGAGGCTGCCATCACATGCCTACCCTAGACACTTCACACAGAATGTGTGCACTACTCCCCGTGATGAAACAGGAGCAAGCCGTAACACACTTCCTAAATTTTGTCACTCATATTTTTCTCTCTCGCTCATTCCTTTTTTTTCTTCTCTTTTTTTAAAGGCATAGAAAAGTTCTAAGATTTTGAGAAAAGATAAAGAGGAAATGAAGCGTCTTTTGTTTCTTTACACAAACAACCGACATGCAGTCTCGCTGAAGATAATAAGACTGACGGCATGGTTCACAGGTGCCATATTTATATCACCTGATGCGCTTAATTGCCCTGTCATCTGATCATGGCAGGCCTATAAATAGAGGCATGATTTTACACAAGCTTCAGATACCGGTCGCGCGCGCAAGGGTGCTCCCATACTGTTACGCTAAACGGAACGTCGAGTTCCCTTTGAAAGAGAATGATGATTCTGTATAATCTACCACACAAATACGTAGGTACAAATGCACGATCTTAGAGCGCCAGTGTATGCTTTGTGACAGAATACACAAAAACCATTATCTCACCAGACAGACAACGGCAGGTAGCACCCCCCCCCCCCCCCCCACACACACACAGAGATCAAACAGCATTACCAGAGGTGGTAAAGTCAGTGATGACCATGTAGGAGGAGAAGTGTTAAACGAAAACAAACAAATTTTGTGTTCAGCAGCAGTTCTGTGTAAGTATCCACGCCAACAAGTCATCTCCCGAAAACAACTTGTTTTATAGTTTTAAACAAAACGCTCAATTCTTTTAAAACAACACCTTTTTTTAATGTTTACCTCCTAAAGAACCCTGTTTAGAAGGTGTGTAAAGTATTTTTTTTTATTATTTCTTCAGACATATTGTCACCTCAGTCTCCACATTGAATAACAACTGTTTTGGGGTTTTACTTCAGTAAAATTTCATACACATACCACTGTTTCTCAACAATGTATCAAATGTAATCAACATTTTGTAATCAACAAATGTTTAAATTATTTCACAAACATCATTCTGTTCATTAATGTCCACATTCAATCATCATGTATTTTCTAACAACATAGTTACACAAAGCAGATTGACCACATTAATACATACAGGGCTACCCATTATTAACCATTCGATACACTTTTCTTACAGCAACTATATTTCACCTAAACCATGCTTATGCTTCAAAATAAAACAATACTTACCACAAAAGTAATTTCGGAAACAAATATTCACTTATACCACTATATATATAATTTTATTACTTTTTTATATATATATATTTTTTTTTTTTTCTGGTCAACAAAACCCATGAAACACAAACCATTATCTCTCTCTCTCACACACACACTCACTCACACACTCACACAATGGCCAGTAGCACACCCAACCCTACACACACCCATACATGTTGTGAGCTATAGGGTTATCCTCACCCTGGTATAAATTAAGTGTGCATACAGATCTGTCACTCAGGGGAACACAGAGGGTCATAAATTATCAACCATTTTGATTGACAGTTTGACAGAAAGTGCATGTTATTACTTCTGAGCAAGTAGATTACTGCCCTAAACTAAATTTTCTGGTGTTCTATCCACGGTTTATTCTTGCCAGTGTTACCAGTGTTCCCATTCAAATGTCTTTGTACATTTCAAACATTGTCTTATACTGCAGTGCATCAAAATTAGTGGCTTATTAACACATATACCTATACACACACAGCAGTGCTTGAAAGTCTTGTGAACCCTTTAGAATTTTCTATATACACTGCTGTGAAAAAGTATTTGCTTTGATTTCTTCTATTTTGTGTATATGTCTGTCATGTATGCCATGAGGTGCAGGATACAAATGCAGTGAAGAGCTTTATTATTTATTAAGAGGCAGGCAGACAAATCCAAATCGTGTAGCACAAATTAAGTCAAAACAAGTAAGGAGTCAGGCGATCGGCAAACGGGCATGAACTGGGCTTAAACAAGAATCAATGAATGTGAGAACTAACAGGATCAATAAACCATGAATCAGTGAATGAGGACAAAAGGCTTGGTATGGTTTTGGAGGCTTAACACAGACCCACAATACTTAGCCCCGAACAAAGATACACGAGGAGTATAAATACTAAATGGAATCATAGTGGGAAGCAAGAACAGCTGAGAACCTTAGGAAATAACCAATAACACATCAGGTGGAGGAGACAGGACAGAAACCAAAACAAAACACATGTGTAAACCTTGTTCAATCAAATCAACACTTAAATGGAATGTTTTCAACAGCATGAACTTGGTTACAAGGTCTTATCCAATAACACACTATGCCAAAATTGAAAGAAATTCCAGAAATGATGAGGAAGAAGGTGATTGAAATACATTAGCCTGGGAAGGGTTACAAAGCTATTTCAAAGGCTCTGGGACTCCAAAGAACCACAGTGTTCCCATTATCTCCAAATGGAAAAACTCAGCACAGTAGTGAACTTTCCAAGAAGTGGCCAAAATCCCTACAAGAGCACAGCAACTACTCATCCAGAAAGTCAGAAAAGAACCACGGACAACATAAAAGGACCTACAGGCCTCTCTTCCATCAATAAAGGTCACTGTTCATGACTCCACTATCAGATAGACACTGGGCAAAAATATCATCCATGGAAGCATGGTGAGGCAATGGTGTGGCATTGTGATGGTGTGGGGATGCTTTGCTGGTTCAGGGCCTGGGCAACTTGAAGTAATTGAAGGAAACATCAATTTAGCTCTCTACCAGAAAATCCTAAAGGAGAATGTCCGGTCTTCGGTCCGTAAATTGAAACTCATGCGCAACTGGATTATGCAACAAGACAATGATACAAAGCATATGAGTAAATCCTAGTCCTAGACATAAGTGAAAGTCTGAGCTCCAGTTATCGGAAGCATTTGGTTGTAATTATTGCTGCTAAAGTTGGCACAACCAGATTTCAAGTTTAAGGAGGCAATTACTTTTTCACATGGGTGATAGGTGTTGGATAACTTTTTTTGCTTCATTAAAAAAATGTAAAACAAAAAAAATAATAATAATAAAAACTGTATTGTGTTTTTACTCAGGTTGCCTTTGTTTTATATTGTATTTTGTTTGAAGATCTAAAACAATTTAGTATGAAATATGCACAAAAACAGAAGAAATTCAATTCAATTCAATTCAATTCAATTTTATTTGTATAGCGCTTTTTACAATAGACATTGTCTGAAAGCAGCTTTACAGAAATATCAACAGAAATACAGATATTAAAGGTGCAAATTTATCCCAACTGAGCAAGCCACTGAGTGGCGACGGTGGCAAGGAAAAACTCCCTAAGATGTTTTAAGAGGAAGAAACCTTGAGAGGAACCAGACTCAGAAGGGAACCCATCCTCATCTAGGTAACAACAGATAATGTGAAAAAGTTCATTATTGACTTATATGAAGTCTGTATGGCCTTAGGAGCAGCCGTAGTCCCAGCAGTCTGGAATTGGAGAAGATTTGAGCTCTATCCAGAGGCAGAAAGGATCTGGATCTCCATAAAATTGTGTGTGGCTCGGCAGAAGGAGAGAGGGAGAGAAAAGATTATTAGGACTGGGAATTAGTATAATAGAAAGTCTAGTCAGGGTAGGCTTGAGTAAACAAATACGTTTTAAGCCTAGACTTAAACACTGAGACTGTGACTGAGTCCCGAACACTAATAGGAAGACTGTTCCATAACAGTGGGGCTCTATAAGCGAAAGCTCTCCCCCCTGCTGTAGCCTTCACTATTCGAGGTACCGTCAAATAGCCTGTATCTTTTGATCTAAGTAGGCATGGCGGATCATAGAAAACCAAAAGGTCCCTTAGATATTGTGGCGCGAGACCGTTTAGTGCTTTATAGGCTAATAAAAGTATTTTATAGTTAATGCGGGATTCCACTGGGAGCCAATGCAGTATTGATAATATTGGTGTGATATGGTCGTATCTTCTAGTTCTAGTTAGGACTCTAGCAGCCTCATTCTGGACTAACTGGAGTTTGTTTATATTCCTACTGGAACATCCAGACAGTAAGGCATTACAGTAATCTAATCTAGAGGTGACGAATGCATGAACTAGTATTTCTGCATCATGTAGTGACAATATATTTCTTATCTTAGAAATCAGGAAATACTTTTTTCACAGCACTGTATCTGCATAAATAGCACTTAAAACATCTTCAGATTTTCACACAAGTCCTAAAAGTAGACAAAGAGATTATACTTGGTCATTTATTTATTTAGGAAAATGATCCAATATTACATACCCGTGAGTGGCAAAAGTATGTGAACTTCTAAGATTAGCAGTAAATTTAAAGGTGAAATTAGAGCCAGGTGTTTTCAATCAATGTGATGACAATTAGGTGTGAGTGAGCACCCTGTTTTATTTAAATAACAGGGATCTATCGAAGTCAGATCTTCACAACACATGTTTGTGGAAGTGTATCATGGCAGGAACAAAGGAGATTTCTGAGGACCTCAGAAAAATAGTTGTTGATGCTCATCAGGCTGGAAGTGTTTGGACTCCATCAATCCACAGTCAGACAGATTATGTACAAATGGAGGAAATTTAAGACAATTATTACCCTCCCCATGTCACGTTTGTAGGTAAAGACAGGTGCAAATGCAGAACTGAAGTGAAATGTTTAATAATGTACATAACAAAACACAAAACAAAACTTTCATTAAACAAGCACGAGCATAATGTGATACTGATAAACAGACCAAACAACGCAAGACAACTAGTGCAGTGCAGAACATGACTGACATATTTCCATGCTAATGAGCCAAAACATGAATCAGGCGAAAACAAGACTTGTGACTAAGTGCAGTGGATGTTGGGAATTGTAGTCTCTAATCCTTCTCTGATATTACATGACACCTGAGGAGTGATCAACCAACAATGATCACTCCAAGAGCTAAACATGAAATACACCGCAAGGTCACAAAGGAACCCAGGGTAACTTCTAAGCAACTGAAGGCCTCTATCCCATTGGTTAATGTTAATGGTCATAAGTCCACCATCAGGAGAACACTGAACAAGAATGGTGTGCATGGCAGAATTGCAAGGAGAAAGCCACCGCTCTCAAAAAGAACATTGCTTCCCTTCTGCAGTTTACTAAAGATCACAAGCCAGAAGGCTATTGGAAAAATATTTTGTGGATGGATGGACCAAAATAGAATTTTAGGTTTAAATATTTGGAAAAAGGAAAATACTGCATTCCAACATAAAAACCTTATATCATCTGTGAAACATGGTGGTGGCACTATCATCTATTTTGCTGCATCCGGGACAGAATGGCTTGAATTATTATTGAATAATTATTTAATTCTGAATGATGCAGCAAATTCTAAAGGAAAATATCAGGACATCTGTTCATGATCTGATTCTCAAGAGAAAGTGGGTCATGCAGCAAGACAACGACCCTAAGCACTCAAGTTGTTCTGCCAAAGAATGGTTAAAAATGAATAAAGTTAATGCGTTGGAATGACTAAGTAAAAGTCCTGGCCTTAATCCAATAGCAATGTTGTGGAAGGACCCTATACAAGCAGTCAATGTGAGGAAATCCACAAACATCCCAGAGTTATTTTCCTCAATAAGTATCTGACCAAATATAATATTTTGTCTCATTCATTTAATTGGGTTCACTTGGTCTACTTTTAGGACTTCTGAAAATCTAATGATGTTTTAGGTCATATGTATGCAGATATATAGAAAATTCACAAACTTTCAAGCACCACTGTACTGTAAACACAGTAACACATGTAATATCTAGAATTGGCACTGATCCATTCCCCAGGATGGGTATTGGGCTGATACCAGCAGAAATAGTGGAACAGATGTCAGAGAAAAATGAATGAATTTGATCCAATTCTATAAATGGAAATAGACAGAATTGGAATTGGTAAAGATGGGGGGGGGGGGGGGGTTCACTAAACTTCACAGTTTATTGTATCCATTATATTTGCAGTATAAGTGGTTTATGTGTGTTTGTCATATTGATACGTATCAGTGCGTTGAGAGCATTTTGTGAAATCTTGCATAGCACATACGTCAGAGGATGATTCATTGTGGATCCATGCAGAGGTGTATCTACAGAGCAAGCAAGGCAGGCAATTGCTTGGGGCCTCACATACTGAGAGGGGCCCAGAGGGCTTATGATTAAAATATTTTCATCCTAAAATGCACAGCAATATCTCAGCAACCTTAAAGGGGGCCCCTTTGCGGGGTGCTGTCTCGATTGAAGAGTGCTCCAGTGCCACCCCTTCACACTCAAGTTGCACAAGCTTTAATTCCTGAAAAGGAATCTGAAAACTGAACATAACTGGGAGCCAGAAGCTCAAGGGAAAACAAGAGGAGGAGGAAAACACAAAACAGGACAGTAAGTTATGGAGATAATGACAAATGAATTAAGGATAATTAAAGACTAACAAGGGCTTGTTAGTCTTTAATTATCCTTAATTCATTTAATTCATTTTTCTATAACCTTTTAACATGTAGTTGTCCAATTATAGGTTTACTTCACCTTATTATGAGATGGTTATAGTTGTCTAGAGTTAGCATGTTTTGAGTATTGTTTTCAGTTCTTAATGTGGGCTGAAATGCAATAGGTACCGGGAATGATATGGAATGAAATTAAATGGAATAGGTACCGGAAGGGTGATGGTCTTGCATCTACTGCGTCTACTGCGATTCCTCCACAGAGGTAAAGCATCACAACGATATCTCTGGGTAACATCTGAGTGACATAATAGCAACATACATCTACCCAATGCATTTGATTTATTATTTAGATGATATAGGTTCACCTCTGGTTCCATGAACTTTCCACCTGCATATTATCAAACCAATTGTAGTTCCAGGTATGTTTAAGGTCTTTGCTATGACTCTGTAACCTTTTAACATAAGAAAAAGTGTTTGAATACTTGTTTCACCTCATTCTTAATTACTATATTTTGCTATATTTGTTTATATATATATATATATATATATATATATATATATATATATATATATATATATATATATATATATATATATATAACATGCTATATTTATTATACTGAGAATGATTTTGGTTATTTCAGTGCAAATCAAGAATTTCTTTTAGGTTGTCAAAATGGTATGCTTAAATATATACAAACTCTGACCAGATCTGACTTTGATTAAACAGACAATATGGAAACTGTCAGTGGAATTGGTGTAGACTTGGAACTTGGTCCCCCAATTGATTTTGACTTAGGTTACTGTCTGTGTGGAGTTCCCTTTCAAAGGGAACTTCGACGTTGCATTTAGCACAACGGTATGGGAGTGCCCTTGTGTGCATGACCGGTATCTGAAGCTTGTGTAAAATCATGCCTCTACTTATAGGCCTGCCATGATCAGGTGACGTGGTAATTAAGCACGTCGCATGATATATATATGGCACCTGTGAATCATGCCGCCAGCCTTATTATCTTCAGCGAGACTGCATGTCTGTTTGTGTGACAAAAAGACGCTTCATTTCTACTCTATATTTTCTCAAAATCTCTAAACTTTTCTATCCCTTTTTAAAAAGAAAAGAAAAGAGAAAGAAAGAATGAGCGAGAGAGATTTCAGAAAGTGTGTTATGCCTTGCTCCTGTTTCATCACGGGAGGAAACGGACACGCTTTCTGTGTGAAGTGTTTGGGCGTGGAGCATGCGACGGCAGCCCTCGAGAGAACATTTCACGATTAGGCAGCTCCGCTCGCATCTCTCTCTCTTCTCGTCCGAAGGGAGTTGGGTTTCAGAGCCTCGCGGATCTGAGCCGGCCGCTGCCAAGGCAGCCAGCCAGCTCAGGTCCTGGGGATCTCGTATGGATTTGGAAGAGGAGCCGGAGACAAGAGCTGCTCTATCTCCTGCTCTGTCTTCCGGGTCCGGCTCTCCACCTGACTTTGGAGCTTGCGTCGCGACTCCTCCTTCCCCTATGGAAAGCCAAAACACCCTCACTGACTCCAAGGAGTGGGTAAAGGGCGCCATTGAACCAAAAACCGAGTGCATCTCTCAAGCATATAAAGAGCTGCTTGAGGTGATTACTAGGGCAGTTGAAAAGTTGAATATAGACTGGCCCGGGGAAGAGGAAGTGGCTCATAGCAGGCTGGATGAGCGCTTCCTCACCAGTGAAAATAAATACAACAGCACGGCTATTTAGCGATGCCAAAGGTGGAGGAGGCGCTTGTGAGCCACCTCTCTCCATCAACGGCAGGTAATGTTGGGAGGCCAACTTTACCTTCCAAGCCACGTAAGGCCACCTCGGTGTTGGTGGGCAAAGCCTATGCGGTAGCAGGTCTTGCTTGTGGGTCACTGCATACAATGGCAGTGTTGCAGGCCTACCAAGCAGACCTGCTAAGTGAGCTCAATACTGGGAAGGGAATTGGGCCTGAGGCAGATTTATCTCTCCGGGCAACCAAACAAACGGCCCATCATATCGGCCGTTCAATGATCTTCTCTGGTCAGTGAGCTGTCACAGGGCAACGGAAATCTGATGCTTTCCCTCCAATAGAACGTGGAAAAGCTAACATCACTGTAAGACCATCTTGCAGCGTGGAAATGGGTTTTGTCTACCATAGAAAAGGGTTACCGGGTCCAGTTCAGAGACCCCCCCCCCATCCCCCTGGTTCAGAGGTGCACTCACCACAGTTGTCAGCACAGAGCAGAGCCCAATTTTAGCGGAGGAAGTAAGTTCCCTTTTGGACAACTTTTCTAGGGGTTATAGGGGATTCTACTACTACTACTATTCATTTCTATCCCCAACATGCGTAGGATCGATCCTATCAACTTTGAGCAAGATAAAGCTGGGTCTGGGCATCCCCATTGTGCCTTATGGCAGCAGCAGCCAACGTCATACCATTGGGCCTATTGCACATGAAACCGTTTTAATGGTGTCTGAAAAATCGGGGGTTTTATCCGAGGATGAGAACTCTGAGAGTAATCAGTGTCATGTGGCAATGCCTACGTGTTCTGAGTATTTGGAGGTGTCCGCAGTTTCTAGCATCAGGTCACACTCTAGGGGCGTCTCCTTATCGCAAGACGGTAATGACAGACGCCTCCCTCATGGGCTGGGGTGCAGTCTTAGATGGCTGTCCAGCTCATGGTCTTTGGAGTGGCCCTCATCTGGAGTGGCATATAAATCGCCTAGAGATGCAGGCCGTATTCCTAGCACTGAAATTCTTTCTTCCTCAATTGAGAGGTCACCATGTGTTAGTTGTGTCAGACAACACAGCGGTGGTCTCATATATCAACCACCAGGGAGGGTTACGTTCACACCCCCTGTTCAGGCAGGCACAACTAATCCTTCTCTAGACAGATGGAAAGTTCTTGTCAGTGAGTGTACATTCCGGGCAGCCGGAATGTGGGGGCAGACATCCTGTCGAGGCAGGGGCTAAGGCCCGGGGGTTGGAGGTTCCATCCACAAGTGGTGGAGTCCATATGGCGGAGGTTCGGACATGCAGAAGTGGATGTGTTCGCCTCCGAGGAGACAACACACTGCCCGCTGTGGTTCGCCCTCACTCCTTTCGCACCATTGGGGCTGGATGCCATGGTGCACACGTGGCTGAGGTCACGTCTTTATGCTTTTACCCTGATCGCTCTGCTCACACGAGTTCTAGCGAGATTTCGCCAAGACCATCTACGTCTGCTGCTAGTAGCACCTTATTCGCCAGCTCGAATATTGTTCTCGGAGATAATTTCCCCGCTCAGTGGTACTCCTTGGGAGATTCCCATCCACAGGGATCTACTGTCTCTGGCAGATTTATCACCCTCGGCCAGAACTATGGAAAATGTGGGTCTGACTCCTGAGGGGCACCAGATCATAGATTCTGATCTCACAACTGAGGTTGTAGAGACCATGTTAAACGCTAGCTCACCATCCATAAGGAAATTGTATGCATTCAAGAGCGGCTTTTTGTCTTGTGGTGTGAGGAACATCAGTTAGACCCAGTGAACTGCGCAATAGCTACAGTCCTGGAGTTCTTACAACAACATTTCTCAGCAGGGTTGGCTCTGTCTACAATCAGGGTTTACATCCTCTAACTTCAAGGTTCATGCATGGTGTCAGGAGGCTGAGGCCCATCTGCAGACTGCACATACCTTCCTGGGACCTTTCTGTGGTCTTGGAAGGTCTGTCGGGTCCCCATTTGAGCCCTTAGAGTCAGCCGCTGAGAAAGTTCTGACTCTAAAGGTAGCTCTTCTCCTGGCCCTGACATCTCTCAAGCGAGTGGGAGATTTACAAGCTCTCTCTGTTGCCCTTTCCTGCCTTGACTTTGCCCCTGGATTAGCCAAGGTCTTCCTGTATCCTAGGCCAGATTATATTACTAAAGTGCCTACACCGGCTGCCCACCCTGTGGTGTTGCAGGCTTTCTGCCCTCCTCCATTCCTCACACCGAAACAAGAGAGGATGAACCTGCTGTGTCCAGTAAGGGCTCTCTGTACTTACGTCCACAGCGCCGGCCAGCTGCTAGTCTGCTTTGGCGGCGACAGTAGAGGTGATGCTGTGTCAAAGCAGCACATCTCTAATTGGATAGTGGAAGCAATCTCTATTACGTACGAGGCACGCGGTCTTGCTACGCCTATGGGCATAAGGGCTCATTCCACTAGGGCTGTCACCTCCTCGAAGGCTTTGTAAAAAAGGGGTATCCTTACAGGATGTGTGTGCTGCTGCAGGGTGGTCTACACTACACACATTCATTCGTTATTACAGCCTGGATATTCATTCCACCCCGGGCTCAAGTGTCTTGCAGTGACCCTCAGGCTTGGGTCTTTTTGAACACGCCGTACCCTCGGTATGATGGAGTTGGTATTCTTGTTCCCATACTGTTATGCTAAACGCAAAGTCGAAGTTCCCTTTGAAACGGAACGTCTGGGTTACACATATAACCCTGTTCCCTGAGAAGGGAATGAGACATTGCGTAGCTTTGTCATACCAGGGCAGGCCTGTGAATTGCATCTTCGCTTCAGATTAAAGAGGCTGGCGGTGTGGTTCACAGGTGCCATATATATATATCATGTGACGCGCTTAATTGCCACGTCACCTAATCATGGCAGGCCTATAAGTAGAGGCATGATTTTACACAAGCTTCAGATACCGGTCACGCGTGCAAGGGCGCTCCCATACTGTTATGCTAAACGCAACGTCGAGTTCCCTTCTCAGGGAACAGGGTTACATGTGTAACCCAGATGTTTTCCATGTTGTCCCTTCGTCTGTGTAGGTTTCGTCCAGGTTGTCCAGATTCTTCCCACCTCCCAAAAACATGCCTGTAGGTGGATTAGTTATGCTTCAGGCTCTTGCTTCAGTGGATGAGCTCATAATAATTTGGATTTGAACTGTTGCTGTAATCATAAAGACTGTATTGTGTTTATCCCAGGACTCCTATTCACAGTAGGCATTCTGAACATCCGTTCAACACACTTAGAAGTGTTTGCCTTTAACCATATACAATTATGCTGTATATATATATGTGTATATGTGTATATATATATATATATATATATATATATATATATATATATATATATATATATATATATATATATATATATATAATATGCAAGTATGCTGAAATTATTTATAATCCCATTATGTGGTGTCAGCCAGAACGTGATGGGTTCCCATTTTAAGTGTGGTTCCTCTCAAGTTTTCTTTAGGCTTTCTCTTCATTTTGCCTCAGATGTTTTCCCTTGCCACTGTTGCCACTCATTAGGGAAATAAATCTAAATCTATATCTGACCACTTTTATTAGGCTAAGTCAAAGTTAAATCCAGTGCTATGGTGTCAGCCTAGTTGGCCTGCATTGAGGCAGAAAACAAAGGCAATGGAAGAGAGAGATTATGTAGAGGTGTTAAGGTTATAAGTCCTGACAGATTTGGAAGACAGACTTGAGTAGGTTAGTAATACAGACGCTATGTGCAAAAAGGGTTGGAGCTGCATTTACATTCTGAGGAGGCATGGGGCCTTAGATGTTTGTAGGACGCCCCTACAGGTTGTCTACCAGTGTGTTATTTTTAGAGCATTTTATATCCAGCAGTGTGCTGGTAAACTCTAGGGAAACTCCCATGTCATCTTGACTAAATAGAGAAGCAGATTTTAAACAGAAGAATAAAGCAATTGCAGTTTTCAAAAGAGTGATGTGAACTTGTCCTTGCCCACACTCATTAACTCAGTACTCATGAATCCACTTCCTACTGGAATAATATCAGCCTCTCTCAATCAGTGTGGCATTAAGAGCTATAGAACTACCCATGTGCAGAAAGGCCAGCTATGGAAGGAGTTTTATTCCTATGGCTATACTAGCGTTAAACACATAGGAAATCAGCCACTGTGATGCCATCTTATGCTCAGGCTTTTGTTAAATGGTAAATGGCGCCCTTATATAGCGTTTTTATCCAAAGCGCGTCACACTGTGTCTCATTCACCCATTCACACACACATTCACCTACCAATGGTAGCAGAGCTGCCATGCAAGGCACTAACTTGCCATTGGGAGCAACTTGGGGTTTAGTGTCTTGCCCAAGGACACTTCGGTATGTAGAGTCATGTGGGCTGGGAATCGAACCGCCAACCCTACGATTAGTGGATGTGTTGTATGATCCTGATGTTTTCTTTCTGTTCCCTTCTCCCCTCTATGCTTGTGATTGTTTATGATGGTTTATATGTATGGTATTGTTGTGTTTATGTTTTTCTACGCACCCACAGTGCATATTTCCTCATTGAGGACAAATAAATTATCTATCTATCTGTCTATCTTCAATTTCAATTCAATTCAATTTTATTTGTATAGCGCTTTTTACAATAGACATTGTCTCAAAGCAGCTTTACAGAAATATCAACATATCTAACTTCAATACATAATAAGACATTTCAAATATCTTAGAATTCCATAAACTTTAACAACACATGTACTTCATCCACCTGCACACATTTGAATTTCTTTGAATTCTTCAAGTTAATATATAAACTGATTGGGTGTTTGCATAAACAGGGAGAATCCAGGAAGCATATACAGTGCACATGTGTGACAGCACATTTTCAGAAATGTAATATTATACATTCATTATATGTACTCCATAGTCACTTAAGCTTTATGTGAAAATAGAATTCCACCTAACACTTGTATGATTTTTTCATAGGAACAATACAGAGCTTGAATACTGACAAAACTAGAAAGTCATTAGAGACCAGGCAATTTATAGTCAAGAAAGATTTTTTTATGATTAACAACCGAGTTCTGTTCATTTTCTTGAACTGTACAAAATAACTGTTCCACCTTGACCACTCTATTAAAATGAAGAGCCAAAGTGATCCATCGAGGCAGAGACATAAGGCAGAGGGACTGTTTCAACAACAACATGCTTTCTTTCACCCTTAATAGATCACAATATACAGCCAAGCCAGAAAGATGCCGTGTCTACATTTGTGACTGATTATTCATTTCTCTCTTAGTCTCTCTGTCTCTCTCTCACTCTCTTTCCTTTAAGCTATTCATAGAACATAGATTCATCATTCCAATTTGTCAAGGCAGTAGAGTTTTCAATTAATTATGTTGAAGGGGAAGGAGGCAATGGGATGTATTAGGCTTTTCTGTCAGGCCTCGTCCAAGTCCCCATTTACACACCTCAAAATAAAGAGGTATCAGAGAGGTCCGTGGGCACACCAGTAATTAATTTGATGAATGCATCGCTAGTACAAACAGTGGTAGGCGCACGTCTCTTCATCAGACTATGGCTCAAAGCTAATCCGAGAGGAGAGGGCGTTGTATCTGGCTAGTGGATGTCCTTGCATACTTAGTCAATTTTTCAAGCTGATGCCATGTTGGTAGAGGAGGGGCTCCCTACATTTCCCATCAGCTTTGTCCTTTCTGAGAAACAGCTCAGCTCCACATTGTACCCACTTGTTAGACTTTGTTCCCTGAACTGGTTAATGGGAGGTCATCCCATCGCCCTACTTCTCCCAGCAGACAGATTAGTGAGATAGTCATTGGCAGGTAAGACCAAGCATAGTGAACTATGGTGGCATGTAGAAGTGAAGGAAATACTAAAGGCATCCCTTAAAAGGCAAATGTGAAATAATGAATCATATTGTGATTAGGCAAAAGCCAGCTTGGCAGCTGTTTGCAAAGGTGCACCAATAACACTGACAGGAGCCAAAGGCCTGGTGTGAAATAATTGGATTGGGGCCCATAATTCCGATTTTCAAAAGTGGGGAGACTTCATTAGAAATTGGATCATAATTTGGTACAACACCAATTTTTTATACAACTCCATAAATCCATAAACAGGCTCAAACCAATTAGATAATTATTAGACAAACCCCCCCCCCCAGCCCCCCAGCCCCCCTTTAGAAAAGCAGGGCAAAGATGTGCTATAAACACCAATATAATTATTTGAGAGCCAAATAGGGTGAATGGGAAGGTGAGTGGGTGGACAGAAAGTCGGAACTGGGAGGAAAGCCCTGTTGTATTGGCAAGAACACTACACTGGTAGAAGCATATAATCATCATCATCATCATTATCATCATCATCATCATCATTACCATCATCATCATGCTAAAGCAAGATAAAAAAAAATTTATACCATAAAACAACCATAAAACCATGTTGTCTATGACTGTAGTTGTGATTCATTTCATAGGTAACTTAACCTTAAACATTGCATGTAGAGTACTTTTGGGCATCACCCATTTATCTTGTAATATAATGACATGATGTTATGTTTTCTTCAAAGTTGGCCATGACAAGTTTGCCTTTTGTGGGCTTTCACTGACCCCTAGTGTTTCACACAGCCTTCTCTACTGCTCTATTCCTTCAGAAAGCCATGTGTTTCCTCATTCCATAATTACCTATTGGTAGAGCCATCATCAATCCACAAGCAGAAATCCTACTGATCCAAAATGAAAGTGGCATTTTTTCAGCCCCACCAAAAAACTACAGATACTCCTTTAGTGTGCGACAGCTTGTTGCAGAACCTCCAAGATTTTTGGGGACACATGTTGATTCTGACACAATGTGCCCTTTTACACAAAAGGTCTGTCATGCATGGCAGTGCCCCTTGTTCACTATATGGCCAAAAGTTTGCCTGACAGTAGTAACATCCGATTCCAGATTTAGTCCCCCACCCTTGCTGTTATAATAACTGGGAAGGCTTTCTAATATGTGTTCAGTGGGGTTGAGGCCCTTTATTTCAACTGAAGGTAAATTGTAATGCTACAGCATACAAAGAAGTCCTACATTTGGTGGCCCATATATATATATATATATATATATATATATATATATATATATATATATATATATATATATATATAATGTATGTATGTATATATATATATATGTATGTATGTATGTATGTGTGTGTGTGTGTGTGCGTGCATGTGTCTGTGTGTGTGAGATTGTCAGGTGTCCATAAACTTTTGGCCATATGGTATATACCTGCGTTGCTGGCACTCAAAACTGTCCCAGGAGCGCTGAGTGCAGATCATGCCACTATTCAACACAATTAATGTCTACTCTACATAAGGGTCTAAATCTATTCACTGAATTAATTAGTTAACAAAACACACAGTGGTAGCAGAAAACACACAGATAACAGAACATGCAATATCTGACATAATACAGAAAAAAAAAACATGAACAAAATTAATTATGGTCTGACAACCTCAGTGATGCTTGTAGTGCAAAAAAACTATGATAAATACAAGTAGAGTAAGTAACATAAAATACTGTAAACAATAAAGAACATATAAGAGGGGAAAACACACACACACACATATATACATATATATATCTTTATATATATATACATATATATATATATATATGGAGCCTGTAACCGATGCGAAGAGGAAAGCTCTTCTGGCATACAAGGCTGAGCCTAACCCCAGTACATTGGAAGCCCTCAGGGTTGCTAGAAGAAACGCCCAGCAAACTGCCCACCACTGCGCAAACATCTACTGGCTGAATCTCTGCAGCAGTATACAGGCAGCTGCCAATACCGGGGATGCAAGAGCAATGTACGAAGGCATCAAAAAGGCGACTGGACCCTCTATCGTCAAGACTGCCCCACTCAAGTCCTATAGGAGAAGTCATCACGGATCAGGGGAAGCAACTGCAGCACTGGGTTGAGCATTACCTCGAGTTGCATGCAACCCAGAACGTTGTTACAAAGACTGCTCTGGATGTCATCCCAGACCTACCAGCCATGGAGGAGCTGGACACAATGCCAGCCATGGAAGAGCTCAGAACAGCCATAGACCGCCTCGCCTGTGGTAAGGCTCCAGGGAGCGACGGCATCCCGTCAGAAATCTTGAAAAGCGGGAAACCTGCACTACTCCAGCATGAGGACATGCACAGCAGAAGAAGGCCAACGTTATGGCTCAGGGCACAGACCATCCTCCCAGCATTGCCATAAATGGATGCAACCTGGAGGTTGTGGAGAGCTTCACCTACCTCGGGTCGACTATATCCTCTTCACTCTCCACTGATGCAGAGGTAAATCATAGGATTGCCAAGGCTGCAGGAGTCATGGCCAGACTAAATCACAGGGTGTGGCAAAACTCCAACCTTACTTTGAAAACCAAGCTGCGTGTCTATCTGGCCTGTGTTTTAAGCACACTCTTCTACAGTAGTGAGACTTGGACAACCTACGCTAGGCATGAGACTAAGCTCAACAGCTTTCACCTGAGGTGCCTGCGACGCATCCTCCATGTACAGTGGCAGGACAGGGTACCCAATACAGAAGTTCTGGAACGCGTCAACACGAGCAGCATGTTTGCCATCCTCTGTGAGAAGCGTCTCTGTTGGCTTGGCCACATTAGAAGAATGGATCCAGGTCACATTCCCAAAGATCTTCTGTATGGTGAGCTGGCTGAGGGTTCATGGCTAACTGGACGCCCCCGACTGCGATTCAAAGATGTCTGCAAGAAGGACATGAGATTATGCGGCATCAACCCTAGTTCGCGGGAATCCAGCGCTGAAGACCATACAGCCTGGCGTTTTGCCATTACGGGGCATTCAGAAAGCGTAGAAGGACAGGCTTAAGCACCTTGCTGACAAGAGAGAAGAGGAAGGCGCAGCAATTTCAGCCACAGCGTGCGACTCAATTTGTCTGCGGCAACTGCAACCGGGACTGCCACTCACGGGTTGGCTTGTACAGCCACTCGAGAAGGAGCAAATAATTCACCCGAAACGGATACTACACCATCATCTCCCGAAGACGGAAGGATGCCACAAGATATGTATATATATATATATATATATATATATATATATATATATATATATATATATATATATATATATATATATATATATCAAATATGTGTGTGTATATGTATATGTGTACCTTCACATACATTCTTAAATTCACATTTTTACACATTTATTGCATTGGTTTAGTGTATTGCACATGTAATTACTGTAATAGATAGCAATCTGTACCATGATCGTATATTGAGAGGAGTTGACACAATAAGGGTGAGAGAATGGTTTTGTTTTTTACATTGAAATGGCATTTCAAATTTTGTATGAATAACAACACTCTGACAGCAGATTGACCGAAGTTACATCAGATTGGTATCTGTACAGACAGTGATCAGATTTTGTTCTGTTTTCTTTCCTTTTCTGACTCCTCTTATGTAGTTAGCAAAATGGGAAAATGTGGGAAAAGGAGATGTTGCAGATGGGAAAAGATGGGGCTAGGTAGGAGAAAATGTCACAACAGGAAGGGCAGTGAGGCATAAAGCTGTGCCTGGGTGTGTTTGAGGTAAGTGGCTCTTCACTCCCCTCTCTATACCCTGGGTAAATGATCTAAGTAATTCTGGATCACTTAGACCTAGCTTGTCCGAGAGAGAGAGAGAGAGAGAGAGAGAGAAAGGGAAAGAGGTCAGGGGAAAAATAGAAGCATATAATGCCTAATGAACTCTATCATTCTATTACGAATACCCATCTAACAATGAAACTGTGATGAGCTGGACTGGATTTTTTTGGCATGCTTGAGCATCCATGTGGACTTCGACAATTAATTTTCTTACCATTATTGACACTATGAATGGATCACCCTTAGTTTATTGCAGAAAAAAAAAGCTTTGTGATCAGCCATAATTAAATGTGCTAATAATGTTCTTGCTTTTGCATGTTTGTCTCCTTTTGTTTTGGGTAACAGGGGGCTGAAAATGCCTTTTTTTTCTCTTCTCTTTTGAGTGTTTATGTTGCCATGAGTAACAGTGCAGGGTAATAAGGTCAATGTGAATTTCCCAATAAATGCACATACACCCACACACTCACATGCACACACACACACACACACGCATGCACACAGCGTGCACACACATGCATGCACGCACACACACACACACACACACACACACACACACACACACACACACACACCACAGTCCCAGTCGTATGCTAAAGAATCCAAACCCATTGAGTCAATTGCCAGAGAACATGACATGACCTTTCAGATTCATTTAACATCAAGGTCTTATACTGTGTAGATGAGTTTGAGTCATTCTGAAGCAGGGAACATCCCCAGTAAAACATGCCAAATATGATCACCTTGTCTGGGGAACTGTATGAAAATATATCTTTTGTCACTTGCTATAAAAAGAAAGTCATATTAGCTGTTCTTATTTTCAATTATTTAAAATCATAATAAACAATTAATCCCATTTTTTAATTGATTGGCTGATTGAGTGATTTTTTTGTCTGATTTTTAAAAAATCCACATAGACACATGTTGGTTTATAATATGTAATATCAAGGTAAGGAAGATCCCATAATGTCTTCTGGACATTAAATTTCTCTCTATGCACTATAAAGTGAATTAAAAAGTTGTGCTTTCCCCAGATTAATTCAAGAGCTTTCACATTTGCTTTCACTTTTAGGAAAAGACAGGTGTAGAATATGATTCTATGATGTTTCACATATTTATAACTTAACATGATATGTTTAACATGTTTATGATTTAATATGATTCTTTGACATATTTATGACTTAATATATGTTTCACGTTTTTTTTTTTCTTTTTTTTCAGCTCAAACAAACAATCTCCAGTTTCATTTCTACTGAACATTTCTACTGAACATTTCTGCTGACCATTTCTACTGACCATTTCTGCTGATCATTTCTGCTGAACATTTCTACTGAACATTTCTGCTGAACATTTCTGCTGAACATTTCTACTGATCATTTCTAGTGATTATTTCTAGTAAACGTTTCTGCTGAACATTTCTGCTGGACATTTCTACTGATCATTTCTGCTGAATATATCTGCTGAACATTTCTACTGAACATTTCTAGTAAACATTTCTGCTGAACATTTCTTCTGAACATTTCTGCTGAACATTTCTTCTCCCCCCCCCCCCAACTATTTTATTGAGAAGAAAAACAAACCAAAACAAAATGTTTATGACTCAAAATGAGATATTTCACTTGTTAATGACTCAATGTGATTCGTTTCACATGTTTATGATTTAATATAATTCTATGATATGTTTATGACTTAATATTATACGTTTCACTTGTTTATGATTTAATATGATTCTATGACATGTTTCACATGTTTATAACTCAATATGAGATGTTTCACTTGTTTATGACTCAGTATGATATGGTTAACATGTTAATGACTTAATAAGATACTATGATGTGTTTCACATGTTTATGACTCAATATGAGGTGTTTCACTTGTTTATCATTTAATATAATATGTTTAACATGTTAATGACTTCTTTTGATACTATGATATCATACTAAGTCATAAACAAGTGAAACATATCATAGTATCATAAGAAGTCATAAACATGTTAAACATATCATACTAAGTCATAAACAAGTGAAACATATGTTTAACATGTTTATGACTTAATATGATACTATATGTTTCACATATTTATGACTTAATTTGATACGTTTCACATGTTTATGATTTAATATGATTCTTTGACATGTTTATGACTTAATATGATATGTTTCACTTGATTATGACTCGATATGATATGTTTAACATGTAAGTGACTTAATATGATACTATGATATATTTCACGTTTATGACTCAATATGAGATGTTTCACATGTTTATGATTTAATATGATTCTATGACATGTTTTTGAATTAATATGATATGTTTCACTTGTTTATGACTCAGTATGATATGTTTAACATGATTCATTTCACATCTTTCTGACTTAATATGATACTGTGAAATGTTTCACATATTTATGACTTAATATGATATGTTTCACATGTTTCTGATTTAATATGATTCTTTGACGTTTATGACTCCATGAGATGTTTCACTTGTTTATGACTTATGATACTATAATAAGTTTCACATGTTTATGACTCAGTATGAGATGTTTCACTAGTTTATGACTCAATGATATGTTTCACATGTTTATGACTCAATATTATTATTATTATGTTTCACATGTTTATGATTTAATATGATTCTATGACATGTTTCACATGTTTATGACTCAATATGAGATGTTTCACTTGTTTATGACTTAATATGACATGTTTAACATGTTAATGACTTGGTATGATACATGATATGTTTCACATGTTTATAAATCAATATGAGATGTTTCACTGGTTTATGACTTCATATGATATGTTTCACATTTTTATGATTTAATAAGATTCTTTGACATGTTTATGATTTAATATGATTCTACTACATGTTTATGACTTTATGATGTTTCACTTCTTTATGACTCAATATGATACTATGAGATGTTTCACCTGTTTATGAGTTAATATGATATGTTTATGACATAATATGATACTATGACATGTTTCACTTGTTTATGACTGAATATGATACGTTTAACATGTTAATGACTTAATTTGATAGTATGATATGTTTCACATGTTTATGACTCAATATGAGACGTTTCAATTGTTTATGACTTAATATGATATGTTTCACATTTTTTTCTTTTTTTTCAGCTCAAATAAACAAT
The DNA here is from genome assembly GCF_023375685.1 of Ictalurus furcatus. Classification (NCBI taxonomy): domain Eukaryota; kingdom Metazoa; phylum Chordata; class Actinopteri; order Siluriformes; family Ictaluridae; genus Ictalurus; species Ictalurus furcatus. The sequence continues at coordinate 17,033,993 of NC_071258.1, forward strand.
CTCCAGTTTCATTTCTACTGAACATTTCTACTGAACATTTCTGCTGAACATTTCTGCTGACCATTTCTGCTGATCATTTCTGCTGAACATTTCTACTGAACATTTCTGCTGAACATTTCTGCTGAACATTTCTACCGAACATTTCTAGTGAACATTTCTGCTGAACATTTCTACTGATCATTTCTAGTGATTATTTCTAGTAAACATTTCTGCTGAACATTTCTGCTGGACATTTCTACTGAACATTTCTGCTGAACATTTCTGCTGAACATTTCTTCTTTTTTCCCCCCCCCAACTATTTTATTGAGAAGAAAAACAAACCGACTAACACACAGCAACAATCATTCACAGTTTTTTTCTTTTTATACTAACAAAGGAAAACAAAATTAAAAAGTACAAACACCAAAAACAAACCCACCCCCCGCCCCGGCTCATTATGGCTAACCAATAACTATCGCTGGTTATATAGATACTGTAAAACCCAACAACAGGCACAAAATTTTAAGTGGGAAGTGTCTATAACTTCATAAAATATGCAATAAAGGGTTGCCATTTATAAAAAAAAAAAAAAACAACAACAAAAAAAACTTGTCAGTACAACCCCTCATCGTATACCTTATTTTCTCGAGTTTTCAAAAAAAAAAAAACATCACTGGGAGATAGATGGATATTTAACAGACTTCCAATGCAACAGTAGGGAATGTGTTGCTATAAGGGATGTGAAAGCGATAACATCCTTTTATATCGAGCTCAATAGAACTGAGGCATCAGGAATCCCAAATACAGCAATCAATGGGCAAGATTTTAAATCTACCCTTAGAATAGTGGACATGATGGTAAAAAAAAAAAAAAAAAAAAAAAAAAAAACCAGACCAAAAACCATGGAGATCAGGGCAGAAGAAAAACATATGGCCAAGATGACAGGGAGAGCCATGGCATTTATCACACTTGTCCTCTACGTCCGGATATATTACAGAAAGTCTCGACTTGGACAGATGGACTTTGTGTAAAACTTTGAACTGGATAAGTCCAAGACGAGCACAAGAAGTGGTAGACTGTACCCTCCCTATAGCATGTTCCCAACACTCCTCACTAATCTGTACTCCTAACTCCGTTTGCCACGCATTCCTAATTTTGGTGCTCGCCTCACTACCTAGCGCCAGAATAAAATCATAAATCCTAGAAATCATTCCTCTCTGATATGGATTATTTAAAAACAAGCTTTCCCAAGCCTGTTCAGGAGGCACAGAGGGGAAATCAGGAAAACATCTAGAAATGAAATTCCGAATTTGAAAATAACGAAAGAAATGCGTCACAGGGAGGTCATAAGTAGATGACAGATTGGCAAAGCTATCAAAGACACCATCGGCATACAGATTTCTAACTTGCTTAATGCCCTTGTCATACCACACTGAAAATGTGGAGTCCAAACACACTGGAGGAAATAGATGGTTATTGTCTAAAGGACCCAAAGAGGATGCGCCTACAAATTTCAAGCGCCGTCTAAATTGATACCAAGTCTTAAGTGTGTTGAGGACAACTTGATTATCAGTATATAGGGAGAGTTTTATATGTAAAGAGGAATAAAGTAAAGCAGGTAAAGAGGATTCCCTACAAGAAGATAATTCCAATTTACACCAAGAAGATCCAGGAGATTTAACCCAGTAGCAAAGTTTATGGATGTACACAGCCCAGTAATAAAATTAGAAATTGGGTAATGCTAGTCCTCCACTAAGTCTACATATCTGCAATAAAGATTTACGAACCCTTGGTGGCTTCCCACCCCAAATAAAAGTACTAATTATCTTATCCAATGAATCGAAGAATGATTTTGGCAGATTAAAAAGGAACTTGCTGGAACAAGAAAAGAAACTTTGGTAATATATTCATTTTGATGACATTGATCCTGCCAATTAGAGAAAGGGGGAAGTTACCCCAACTCTGAATGTTGAATTTAACCTTTAAGATATAAGGAGTGAAATTAGCTGATAAAAGATTAGATAAAGAACGTATCACGTTGATACCTAGGTATTTAAACCCTGACTGACTAAATTGAAAAGGTAGATCTGACTGTTGGAGAGAAAATGCTGCAGTATTGACGGGAAAACAGTCGCTTTTGTCCAAATTTAATTTATAACCAGAGACAATGCCGAAGGTCTCCAGAACACCCAAGACAGCAGGCATAGAGGCAATAGGATTGGTTACATACAATAACAAATCATCAGCATATAGCGACAATTTGTATTCTACACCGTATCAAACTATTCCTTTAAACAATCTTAATGCGATAGACAGAGGCTCGATAGCAACAGCAAAAAGCAGAGGTGATAAAGGACAGCCTTGGCAACACCCACGTCCGAGAGCAAAATAATCTGAATAAATATCATTGGTCTGAACCCTGGCTTTAGGGGATGAGTAAAGGAGACTAATCCAAAAAATAAACTTATCCCTGAATCAGAACTTCCTCAAGACTGCAAACAATTACTCCCACTCAACCCTTTCAAATGCTTTTTCAGCGTCTAAAGAAATCACAATCTCAGGAAGCTCAGCCGAATGCTTTGAATAAATTATATTAAAGAGTGTACAGGTATTGAAAAACAATTGACGTCCCTTTATAAAACCGTTCTGCTCTTTAGATATAATATAAGGGAGTACATTCTCTAAACAAGATGCCATTACTTTTGCCAACACCTTTACATCTGCATTAAGTAGAGACAGCGGTCTATAAGAACCACTGGAGGTTGGATTCTTGCCCTCCTTAAGAAGGAGAGCTATCATGGCTTGTGTGAGAGTTGGAGGCAAAGTCCCACAATCCAAAGATTTGTTGAACATAGCCAAAAGCAATGGAGCTAATTTTCCAATAACCAGTTTAAAAAAATAAATTGGAAACCCATCTGGGCCAGGAGCTTTGTTAGACTGCATAGTTTTAACTGAATTTAAAATTTCTTCAAGAGAGAGTGGGGAGTCCAGTTGCATGGCAGTATTCGAATGAATAACAGGGTTACAAAGGTTTTAAAGAAATGCATTCACTTTAGTATTGTCTGTAGGAAATTCGGATTTATAAAGCGAAGAGTAAAACGATTTAAAAGTAGCATTAATTGCCATGGGATCTGTAGTGACAATATTATAAGTGTTTTTAATACTAGGTATGAGACAGGAAGTGGCCTGTCGCCGTAGTTGATGTGCCAGTAAATGACTCAGCTTGTCGCCATGTTCATAGTATGAACCACGAGTACGTAACAACAAGCGTTCCGCCTCTTTAGTCGAAATAAGATTAAATTCTGCCTGTAAGTCGAGACGCTGTTTAAGAAGTTCTGGAGAGGAGTTCAATGCATATCTCTGATCGAGGTTAATGATCGCAAATATAAGTTCATTAACCCTTGCAGTACGCTTTTTATTACAGAGAGCAGAGTAAAAAATAATCTGCCCTCTGATATAGGATTTAAGTGTCTCCCATAACAATGAATAAGAGGTGGAGTCATTCTGATTGAAGAAAAGAAAGTCATCAATAGAAGTGGAAATGAACTCACAGAATTCACTGTCTGCCAAAAGAAGAGAATTAAACCTCCAAGGCGGTGGGCTACATTTATAAATAGAAAGATGAATATCTAATTGTAGAGGCGTGTGATCAGAAATTACAATACCCAGATAGTCAGAAGAAACTACACAAGAATCAAGAGTGCTGTCTATAAAAAAATAATCAATCCTCGAATAGGAATGATGCACCTGGGAGAAAAAAGAAAACTTTTAAGAGAGGGGTTACAGGATCTCCAGGGATCAACGAGACTGTTCTGACATAAAAAAGAAAATGTTTTAGACATAGCAGATTGATTCAGAGTACAGGGATTAGACCAATCTACGTTTGGGTCAAAAACACAGTTTAAATCTCCCCCAAAAATCAACAGGTAAGTATTTAAGAAAAGGAGATTGCTCAACAATCTATTAGCAAATTCCACGTCATCAAAGTTTGGGGCGTATACATTTACCAACAACACCTGTCTTTGCATTAGAGTACCAGCAACTACAATATATCTACCGTTCACATCAGCAATAACGTTAGTGGAGGAAAACTGTGACCTTTTGCCAATTAAAATAGCGACCCCTCTTACCTTCGAATTAAAGTTCGAGTGGAAGACTTGACTCACCCAAGGGCAGTGTAACCTATGATGATCTTTAATACGTAGGTGAGTCTCCTGTTAAAATACTATATCGGAGTTTAAACGTTTCAAATGTGTAAAAACCTTAAATCTCTTGGCAGGATTACCCATACCTCTGACGTTCCAACTAATAAATCTTAAAGGCGTACCTGTCCCAGCTATGCTGGGATCCATATTACTACTAACCATTTAAATAAAGTAAACCACAGGGATATAAATAGCCAATTAGAGCCGAAGTGGGACCTGGAGCTGGATGAAGTATTCCATAGCGAGCACCCTCAATACCACGAAGTTGACGCCGAACCTCGTTAAATGCAGCTCGGGCCCGGGCTATCTTGGCTGTGTAGTCAGGGAAAACGGAGATGGTCAAATCCCACGCTTTAATCCGTTGTAGCTCTCTCGCATGGCGTAAAATGTCAACACAGTCACTGTGATAGTGGAATCTGCACACAATAGCTCGTGGTCATTCACCAAACTTGGGCTTTGGCTGAAGGCCTGGTGGGACCGGTCCAAAACCGGCTCCTTCTCCAGACCAAACTCCTCATTTAACAAGGCCGCTACAGCAGCAGTTGTACATGTGTCAGCGCCCTCTGGAACTCCGACTATCCTAACGTTATTGCACCGTGACCTCACCTCCAAATCCTCACATGTATTCTCTAATTGAGTCACGGTCGCAGTGAGAGTTTCACGTTTCAGATGTTTCACGTTTTTATTATTTAATATGATTCTTTGACATATTTATGATTTAATATATGTTTCACTTGTTTATGACTCAATATGATATGTTTAACATGTTTATGACTTAATATGATACTATGATATGTTTCACATATTTATAAATTAATATGATATGTTTCACATGTTTATGATATAATATGATTCTTTGACATGTTTATGACAATATGGTATGTCTAACATGTTAATGACTTAGTATGATAAATGATATGTTTCACATGTTTATGACTCAATATGAGATGTTTCACTTGTTTATGACTTAATATGACATGTTTAAGATGTTTGTGAGTTAATATGATACTATGATATGTTTCATGTGTTCATGACTCAATATGAGATGTTTCAGTTGTTAATGACTCAATGTGAGATGTTTCACTTGTTCATGACTTAATATGATACTATGAGATGTTTCACTAGTTAATGACTCAATGATATGTTTAACATGTTTATAACTTAATATGATTCTATGATATGTTTCACATGTTTATGACTCAATATGATTGGTTTCACTTGTTTATAATTTAATATGATTCTATCACGTTTCACTTGTTTATGACTCAACATGAGATGTTTCACTTGTTTATGACTTATGATTTGTTTAACATGTTTATGACTTAGTATGATACTGTTATGTTTCACGTTTTTGACTCTGTTACACCACGGCCAGCAGAGGGCGCTGTGGCACGGCTCCGGACTGGTCACATGACTGTTTTGTTTTCATTCGCTTTCTGCCTGAGTTCTAGTTTCTGTTTTGAGGTTGTGCTTGATTTAACCCAGGTGTATTTGGTTTAGATTAATTACGTTGGGTATTTAAACCCCTCCGGTCTAGCAGGTGTAGCATCTATGTTTAGCATGCTAAGCGGTCTTTGTTTGTTTTCATCTCCTGTTTTCTGCCTCGACTCTAGCCCCATGTTTTCTCGTTAACTCTGGATAGACCGCGTTCCCGTGTTTGTTTGTTTGTGTCATTGATTTATTAATAAAGACAGTGCTCCTGCACTTACTTCCTGTCTCTCCCTCTGTTTCGTAACAGAATATCGCGCCCACAATGGAAGTAGCAGGAGAGCCCGGAGTCCGAAAATTTCTTTATTTTTGGAACTTCCCGACAAGGGAGGAGTACTACGCCTGGCAGTGCAAGCAGCAGGAGGCACACCAAGCTGCGCTATGGAGGCAGCAGGAGGAGTTGCGGTTTAAGCAGCGGATGGAAGAAGTAGACCGGTTGCTCCGTGGCGTGGAGGAAGCGCTTTGCCCCCGTCTCGTGGAGCGGAACAACACTCCACCTTGCTGCCCTGAGGGAGCTCCAGTCACGCTGCCTAGTCTGGAGCGGAAGGCTAGCCCAGAACTTTTTTTGGGGGGGGCAAGGGTGACAGCTGAGCGACAGCGTGAGGCCTACGGGGAGGCCTCAGCTGTGGGGCTCCTGCCTGAGGTCAACATGGCGACCTCAGAGCTACAGCTTGAGGCCTACGGGGAGGTCTCGACTGTGGAGCTCATGCACGCGGAGGAGGCCGTCCCGCTGCCCTGCCCGGCCGAGGAGGCTGTCCCGCTGCCCTGCCCGGCCGAGGAGGCCGTCCCGCTGCCCTGCCTGGCCGAGGAGGCCGCCCAGCCCTCCAGTCCCGCCGGGGACGCCGCCCAGCCCTCCAGTCCCGCCGGGGACGCCGCCCAGCCCTCCAGTCCCACTGGGGGCGGCACCCAGAGTTCCAGTGCCGCCAGGGGCGGCGCCCAGCATTCCAGAGCTGGCGCCCAGCGTCCCAGCTCCGCCCAGGGCGGCGCCCAGTGTCCCAGCTCCACCCGGGGCAGCGCCCAGCGTCCCAGAGCCGCCGGGGGCGGAGCCCTGTGTTTCCGAGCCAGTGCCCTGCGTTCCCGAGCTGCCGGGGGCGGCGCCCTGTGTTTCACTTCCAGCGCTGCCAGGGGTGCCGCGTCGACTTTCAACCCCGGTGGGGGTGTTGCTCCGCCCCTCTGCTGTCCGACGGAGGCTGCCTCGCTTTCCGTGGCAGCAAGAGACAGCTCACACAGGGGCCCGGGACCCCCGTTGGAGGGGGTTCATGGTGCTCCGGGAGGAGCACCCTTTGGAGGGGGGTTCTGTTACACCATGGCCAGCAGAGGGCGCTGTGGCACGGCTCCGGACTGGTCACATGACTGTTTTGTTTTCATTCGCTTTCTGCCTGAGTTCTAGTTTCTGTTTTGAGGTTGTGCTTGATTTAACCCAGGTGTATTTGGTTTAGATTAATTATGTTGGGTATTTAAACCCCTCGGGTCTATGCGCACGTTGCGCGATATTATTTGTAGTTAGAATACCTGTGTGAGAAGGATCAGTCTGAACGGTGTAGCATCTATGTTTAGCATGCTAAGCGGTCTTTGTTTTCATGTCCTGTTTTCTGCCTCGACTCTAGTCCCATGTTTTCTCGTTAACTCTGGATAGACCGCGTTCCCGTGTTTGTTTGTTTGTGTCATTGATTTATTAATAAAGACAGTGCTCCTGCACTTACTTCCTGTCTCTCCCTCTGTTTCGTAACAGACTCAGTATGATTGGTTTCACATGTTCATGATTTAATATGATTCTATGACAAGTCTATGACTTAATATGATATGTTTTGTCACGTATCAAGAAACTCTGGACTCCATTTCCCATCAGCCACTGCACTGCACTAGTTGTCACATGACCACCTGCACCTGATTCACGTTTTGGTTAATGAGCACTCCTGTGTATATATAGTCCGTGTCTGCACGGTTTGTTTGTCTTTCGTTGTCTTAGACTCCCGTTGTTCATGTCTTGATGTTTGTTTCTTGCCACAGTGTGTTTCAAGGTTGTCATAGTGTATTTGTTTCTTAGTACGTTTCTTTAAATAAATGTCTTTATCTGCATCTGCATCTGCATCTGCTTCTGGCTCAACCACGATTTGTGACATTGGCTCACCAACTGCGTAGCCGAGTGGCCTCGCACTCTATCACTCAGATTATGCAGTCCAGTTATGCATTAACCTCGGATCCTGTAGAAATTAATTCAACTTTTAAAAGTTTTTACTACTCTTTATACACAGCTGTATCTCCTGACAATTCAGGTAACATGGACCATTTTCTTGGAAATATTGACTTTCCCGGAGTTGACCCTCTATTGGCATCTGAGCTTGACAGCCCCATCACCTTAGATGAGATCACGAACTCAGTCAATTCATTGCAATCTAAGAAATCGCCTGGCCCGGACAGGTTTCCTGCCGAATTTTATAAGAAATTTCATGTTGTATTGGCCCCATTACTTCTGGCTGTATTCGAGGAATCCTTAGAACTAGGGACGCTGCCACAAACTATGAGACAAGCGTCTATAACTCTATTGCTCAAAGATGGGAAGGACCCAACATTATGTAATTCGTACAGACCTATTAGCCTCCTCAATGTTGATGTCAAGATTTTAACCAAACTTTTGGCCTCTTGTTTAGAGGGGGTTCTCCCTAGCATTATTTCAGAGGAGCAAACCGGGTTTATAAAAGGACGGCATTCCTTTTCTAATATTCATACTCTACTTAGTATTTTGTAAACAAAACAAAACAAAACAGCACCTCATCTGAAGTGGTCACCTCTCTGGACGCAGAAAAGGCATTTGATAGGATTGAATGGGAATATCTTTTTACGGTGCTAAGGAGGTTCGGCTTTGGGGATGGACTGATATCATGGATCCGTTTATTATATGTGGAACCGCAGGCTTCCATATATACCAACGATGCTAAATCTGACTATTTTACTCTGTCACGGGGTACGCGCCAGGGATGTCCTCTGTCTCCCTTACTTTTTGCCATAGCAATTGAGCCTCTCTCGATGGCGCTTAGAACTCTTCCTGTATTTCAGGGTATAATTCGCAAAGGAATTGAACATAAACTAGCCCTATATGCTGACGACTTACTACTTTATGTTACAGAACCAATTGCATCTAGTCCTGAGATAATACGCATATTAAATGACTTTGGGAAATTTTCCGGGTATAAACCGAACCTACAGAAGAGTGAATGCTTACCCATAAACCAATCTGGCCAAAAAATAAAACAGACTGAAATACCTTTTCATTTGGAGGACTCAAAATTCAAATATCTCGGAGTTAATGTCACCCGTTCTTATTCTGCGTTAATGGCGGCGAATTTTACACCCTTAATTTCATACATGAAGTCAGCCTTCCAAAGATGGGCAGCTCTACCATTATCCCCTCTTGGTAGAATAAACACAGTAAAAATGAACATTCTTCCAAAATTCCTGTACCTTTTCCAGTCCATCCCTTTGTTTTTACCCAAATCTTTCTTCAAGAATATAGACCAATTAATCTCCTCTTTTGTATGGGCAGGGAAAACTCCAAGGGTTTCCAAATTTTCACTTCAGAGGAGTCGACTAAGTGGTGGCCTCTCCTTGCCCAATTTCATGTATTATTATTGGGCGGCTAATATTCAGAAACTGGTGCTCTGGGTGCAGGCCCCCTCTCTTCCATGGTGCCACTTAGAAGCAAAGTCTTGTACTTCAACCTCCCTCCCTGCTATGGTGTTCTCCTCCCTTCCTATAGCCCTTTCACAATACACAGATAATCCAATAGTATGTACCTCTCTAAAAATTTTCTATCAGTTTCGCCGTCATTTTAAATCCATCTCAGCCCTTTCACATTCCAACTTAGGAATCTGAATGAGCTTCGGGTATTTTCCATCAATTTAGATTAGTACAGAATGGAGTATAGAGAGGTTGATATCAATAAGGAAAGGGGGGGGGGGGGGTTAAAAAAAGGGGGAGAAAAACCCACAACAACAGCGGTGTGCTCTATCCAGCAATGGAGCAGTCTGAAAGATTTCTGATCCGAGCACATCCTGGAAAAATTTAGACATAAATGTTACCGGATCGCTCCCTTCTTCTCGTTCCGGAATACCGATGACCCGGAGATTGCAGCGCCGCGAGCGGGACTCTAAATCCTCAACTTTCTCGGTGAGTTGTTTGTTAGCCACTTGTTTATGATTTAATATAATTCTATGACAAGTTTATGACTTAACATGTTTATGACTTAATATGATTCTATGAAATGTTTATGACTTAATATGATCTGTTTCACTTTTTTATGATTTAATATGATTCTATGACATGTTTATGACTTAATATGAGATGTTTCACTTGGTTATGACTTAATATGAAATCTTTTACATGTTTATGACTTAATATCCATCCATCCATCCATCTTCTATCCTATCCTTTTCAGGGTCACAGGGAACCTGGAACCTATCCCAGGGCGCATCGGGCACAAGGTGGGGTACACCCTGGACAGGGTATGACTTAATATGATACTATGATATGTTTCACATATGACTCAGTATGAGATGTTTCACTTGTTCATGACTTAATATGAGATGTTTCACTTGATTCTGACTTGATATGATATGTTTAACATGTTTATGACTTAATATGATTCTATGACATGTTTATGACTTAATAAGATATGTTTCACTTGTTTATGACTTAATATGATATGTTCAACATGTTTATGACATAATATGATATTACGATATGTTTCACATGTTTATGACTCAATATGAGATGTTTCACATGTTTATGACCTAATATGATATTATGACTCAGATAAAACAGAAATAATGAAGACGCTAAGGGTTTTTTTGTGGATATAAAGTATCCTGTATTCAAGCAAGCTCATTTAGGGTGAAACGAGAGTCGTCAGGGTCAAAGGAATATTTACAATAGGTGTGAAATGGATGTCAATGGGTTGTCATTGTCAGTGTCGCTGGGAGAATCTGATACCCAGTCAGGTTTAGGATACAAGTCAGGTTGGTCATCATAGGGATCTTCTTCGTCTTTTTCAACATCAGCGTTTGGTCATTAGTGATTTCAACAAGCGTGAGAGACTCTCCGAACGAGAGAAACAATACAAGGCAAAATGAGCAAGACAAGAAGAATTATTGTACCTATTGGCAGACAGACGGTTAATATCCATGAGCCCCATCCCCCAAGTACTGAGTTCAGCCAATCAAACCCCATCTCGCTAGTCTGTGGAGGGTTGCGTATCGCAGACAGCAGGTGTTCAATGATAGAGTAATCATTATGTGTCTGCGTGACAAGGGGACGTGTGACGTTGTGTGGGTAGCACTGTTGGCAATGATTCTTATGACGAAAGGCGATACAGAACGGTTTACAGAGGTGGCCAATATCTTGGCATACGGGCTTTTAACTACTAATTGTCGTCCAATCTGCGGCAATAGTTCACTAAAGAACTTCGTGGGCTTATGTGGGACCTATAGAAATCACGTCACCGTAGGCACATAGTCCCGTCACCACGATCAGCTAAATACCAAATTTGGGTAAACGTGTGTGCATCATGCACCCTTTCTGCTGCAACGATGTGATTGGCGTGATTGATCATTAAGTCTTCCACCGCTTAAGGGTCTACTCCCCCCCGGACCCCCAGTGTTGTCAGGAACGGTCCCAGTGATTTGTGAGTTTATTTCTATGACAGGGCTTACTAACAGATACCACCTATACCAGGAGAAGGATGCATGATGAGGAATAGGTTTGTATGTATGAGTGGATGTGCAGGTCAACATCTAATGATTTATGTCTAGTCTGCAACAGTAGTCTGTGGTCAGGGAACTTTGGGGCATAAGAGGTGTGGTAGCAAAGACACGTCGTCTAACCTCTGTCCTGGTCATATGGCTATATAGTATGCACTAATGAAGTTCAGTCCGCCTAAGAGTACAGTTTCCGTGTCATCAACAGTTTCTCCAAAAACTACATGTCCCTGATTTCGCAGGCTACTAGATACCACTAAAGACCGTCTATTATGGACTCGCGTGGGATTGGTGTGTTGATGTGTCGGGGTGTAGTGCGTCATGTGTGTGGGTGTGTATATGCAGATCGTTGCTCGTGAGCATAGGTCCTCCTAGAGGCCTCTTGATAGAGAATTATGGTCTAGTTCTCCTACTGCAGTCCCGTCTTCTCCAGCTCAGTGCTCGGCTCTGGCACCTTCCTGCAGTGGCTGGCACGCATCCATGTGGCTCTCTGGTTGACCTTTACCACGGAGCGAGTGACGAAAAGGATCTGGAATGGCCCCAACCACCGTGGCTTGTTCCACCTGGTCCTGCGGAAGTCACCCACCTACTTAAGGGCATGGCTCACAAAAGGTGTGCCATTATCACTGGAGATTGTCATTATCACTACTGCGTCTGAGTCCTGTTTGTACGTAGGGACATGGCCTTCTCTAACTTCAAACCTCAACCCACATTATGAGTTACGCAAACAGTGTAAACAGATTTTTTTTAGAGTAATTAGAGAAACCAATGCTTTATCATAGCTATCATTTCCCCTTTTGACACATGGTCCCTGCCATGCGTCAACTTTGAAGACAATGACAGCCCTGGGGGCATCACCAAACTCCGTCAACAACCGTGCAGCATGCTTTGCGCCACACAGCCTTTTCCTCATCCGTAGCTCATGCTTGGAGGTCTGAAAGCTGTAAAGAAGGAGTGATGATTTTCTTTTGAGTTTTTGGACCATAGATGCAGCTGCTTGCTTTGCTGCACTGTCCGCTTGAGCGTTTCCTAGGAAAACAGGGTTTGATTTGTTAGTGTGTGCATCACATTTGCATACTGCAATAGTTTTGGGGAGTAGGACTGCGTCCAGCAGCTCAGAGACTAGTGGTGAGCTATGTGTGTTCCTGAACTCGTCAGGAAGTTGGTGTATTTCCAAATTGTCCACAAATCATGTACTACCTCAAAGGCATATCTACTGTCTGTGTAGATATTTACTGACTGTCCCTCAGCATGTTTTCATGCCTCTATGAGGGCATACAGTTCAGCTGCTTGTGCTGAGACGTTTGAGGGGAGACTTCCTGACAGACCCTCTTGTGTGCGGTTACTACTGCATAGCCCACTCAATTTTTAGCTGTCTCTGGGTCACGTGATGCAGACCCGTCCACAAAAAGGATCAAATCTGGGGTTTCAAATGGAATATCCTTCAGGTCGACTCTAGGGGAGCAGAGTTCGTTAGTCAGTACAACACAGTCATGTCGTTCTCCGTCTCCCTCTGTTTGAAGAAGAGTAGCAGGGTTAAGGACATTCGGCATGTCTAGTAGTATAGTGTTATGGTGCAGCCACCATTGGGTGGACAGGTGTGAGGTTTTCTATTCAAGTAGGCGTAACAACACCTCATGTGGAACCAAGAGGATCAATTCTGAGTAACCTACCAGGTCTCTGGATGCCACCACAGCTTTCTCAGCTGCTGCTACTGCACGTACACACTCTGCAGTGACTGGATCCAGCTTACCTGAGAATGAGCTGTCCAACCTGTTGCATATGCCATCTCTCTGAGTGGTGCTTCTAGACTGGAATAATTTAGAATGAAAGATCTTCGATACAAACACATACCTAGGATAGAGAGAACTTGTTTCTTCGTTACAGACAGATACTCTGTCTGTGGAGAGTGTCTTTCCCTTTGCAGAAATGTCATGACCCAAGAAATCTCACTTCTTGTTGTACATACTGTAATTTGGAGAGACTGGCTTTGTGTCCCTTTTTGGCAAGATGCTGCAACAATTTAATGGTGTCAGTTTCACACTGTGCCCTGGAGAAAGTGGTAGAGGTGCTAAGCTGTCCTTTAGCATTTGGCTGTATATCGTTAGTGACTCTCAATACCCTTAACACAAGCGAGTGAAAGTGTAAGGACGTCCGTCAAATATGAATGCAAACCAAAACTGATTGTCTTTATCAAGAGATATACTGAAAAAATGCATCAACTAAATCTACGACTGAAAACCATTCGCTATTTGCTGGAACCTGGCTTAATATAGTGTAAGAATTTGGCACGTCTGGAGCTCTCTGTTTGACTGCTGCATTAACCACTTACAAATCTTGTACAAATCTCCATTCATCAGGTTGTAGGTTTTTTTGGTGGGTTTTTTTGCTTTTCACACTGGAAATACTGGAGTGCACACTGACGAATCAGGACAGGGAACAATGACCCCTGCCTTCAATAATGAATTGAAATCTGGTCCAATGCCCTCAGTAGCTTCTGATTTAAGAGTGTATTGAGATTGCCTGGGCCTAAAGTCAGATTTAGGCATGATCACAACTGGTGGTGCACTTTTAATAAGGCCTATGTCATGTTTCCCTTGGGCCCACAGCCCAAGAGGCACCTTCTTCAATTGTGGGTGTATCTCTAGGGTGTGGGGCTTGTCCCAAGGTTCAGAAACATTCCCTTGTCATGACATATTACATATTACAACCTTGCACATTTCCAGAAAGAATTTTTTATAAACTCCCAGCGTCGGGCTGTACCATATGTTGGAGGTGGGTTTCTGTTCCCAATCTGTAATTTTCCAACTCTCACATAATCTGACCCACAGTAACACGTCTTTCTACTGTTTGTTCTTTATTTTGGCTAATGAGACATGGGGCACTGATTCTGGAACGAAAAATGCACACAACTGAGTGACACTCAATTTGACTGAACATGCACAAAATTTGTCACACCAATATAGTTACAGCTCTTCACTTTCTAGGATATCCATAAACCATTCTTTCTCAAAATTAAAGTCTCTCCCTTCATGCACTTGCGCTGTGCAATGAAGGGCAGAGGACAGCATACGTCATTGCCAACGTCAACAAACGAGCACAGGCTCTAGGCTTGTTATGCATGGACCATTGATAAACACAGAGCTTTGTTTCTCTAACAAGCAGAGGTCCCAAAGATGAGTCATACTGATTGTATGAATACGGATTGTTACTCCCTGAGATGAGGACACCAAATTTAAGTGTAAAACACACATTAAGTCCCTGCCCAGTAGATTGACTGGACATGAAGACGAAATTAGGAATTGGTGGGCTACTCTTTTCCCATTATCACATTCACAAACTAGCAGTTCAGAGAAACCTTCTAATACTGACTGTCCTGCCGATGGAGTGCAGTGACCGTGAACTCATTTTCGGGGATTCTTTTAATTAGCAGTGTTTTATTACTGAATACGTTCCTCCTAAATCTACCAAAAATGTGATACTTTGCCCATTAACTACAAGAGATATACAATGTAACTGTGTAAAAGGAGAGGTATTATACTTTAAAAGGTTAAGGGTCATGACTGGTTCAGACATTTGTGAATTGTCAGTCTGACTAATGTTGGATGTGGGTATGTGCATATATTCCTGTTCTTTGTGAGCTAACTGATAGTTTGGGTGTCTGATGTCGTCTCTTCTGTTCCCAGGTGCCTCACCCTTCCCTTAGCTCCACTCGTCAGTTCGCTTCTGTTCTGGACAGTCTCTTGCAAAATATCCAACTTTTCCGCAGTTGTAACAGTTTAATCCTAGTCCATCCTGGTCCAATCCTGGTCCTGCCGGCCAGGTCTTCCTCGTCTGTGTGCTTTTGTTCTTCCTCTCCTCTCCATCTTTCTTTCCTTTGCCTCTCGTAGGAGCTTCTCCGCGTGGATTACATACCTTTCCACTTGAGTGAGGTTTCTGGTTTCCCAGGTGATACATTGTTGTTTGATTAAAGCGGCAATTTCTGGTTTCATACCATTCATAAAGCTGTTTCTGAGATGTGCGTCGCATGCTGTGACGGCCGCCTGCCCATCTGCCAGAGCGTCGGGTTTCTCCAAGCCTGAGTTTGCATCATGGATCTCAGTGCGCCTGGACAGGTACTGTGATACAGTCTATGAGTCTTGTTGTTTACACATCGCTATATTTGTCACGTCCATTCGCACAGGAAAGGTGTTCGTCAGCCTCTGTGGGAGCGCTGCGATTTGTGCTCTGTACCTTGCGTTGACTCCATCATCCCACTGTGGGTTGATCAGGCGGACTTGATCAGGCGGTTGATCATCCTCTGGGAATTCACGTGAAATCTTTACCCAGTCCGTGCCAAGTTTTGCCATGAGCAGTCGTCGTAGTTCATGAGTGGTGGGTCTGAATTCTCTGCAGAATATCTGAAGTTCATCCTCACAATTTCGTCCTCCTACTTCGTGGAGAGCATTTAACACGGCGTGCACTATCCCTTCTCTGTCCGATTTTGTTGGTCTGAAGCCTTCAGGCAGCAATGTTGTTGGACCCTTCACTTTGGATCTCCTGTGTAACACCACCAGTGAAGCTAGGATGGGTGGAGCATAGTTCGGTGGGGGTTGGTGGCTCAGTTCTGATAGATAGTTCGGATAGAGTGGCGTAAGCTGGGCCACTTCATCGTGAGGAGGTGCCTCTGAAACTTGTTTATGTCTTAATATGATATGTTTAACATGTTTATGACTTAATATTATACTATGATATGTTTCACATGTGTATGATTTAATATAATTCTATGACATGTTTCACATTTTTATGACTCAATGTGAGATGTTTCACTTGACTATGACTTAATATGATATGATTAACATATTTATGACTTAATATGATACTATGATATATTTCACATGTTTATGACTCAGTATGAGATGTTTCACATGTTTATGATTCTCAATATGAGATGTTTCACTTGTTTATGACTTGATATGGTATGTTTAACATGTTTATGTATTAATATGATACTATGTTATGTTAAACATGTTTATGACTCAATATGAGATGTTTCACATGTTTATGACTTAATATGATATGTTTTACTTGTTTATGACTTAATATGATTCTATGACATGTTTATAACTTAATATGTTTCACTTGTTTATGACTTAATATGATACTATAATATGTTTCATATCTTTATGACTCAATATGAGATGTTTCACTTGTTTGTGACTTAATATGATTTGTTTAACATGTTTATGACTTAATATGATACCATGATATGTTTCACATGTATATGAGTCAATATGGGATGTTTCACTTGATTATGACTTAATATGATTCTGTGACATGTTTGTGAATTAATATGATATGTTTCACTTGTTTATGATTTAATGAGATTCTATGACATGTTTATGACCTAATATGGTATGTTTAACATGTTTATGACTTAATATGATTTTATGACATGTTTATGACTTAATAAGATACTATGATATGTTTCATATCTTTATGACTCAAAATGAGATGTTTCACTTGTTTGTGACTTAATATGATTTGTTTAACAAGTTTATGACTTAATATGATACCATGATATTTTTCACATGTATATGAGTCAATATGATGTGTTTCACATGTTTATGACTTAATATGACATGTTTCAAATGTTTGTGACTTAATATAATATGTTTCATAGCCATCGGTCACTGGCAGTACTAGCGGATGATGGACATTGTCCTGCGACCCCATCAGATGTTCGCGGCCGCCTACCTAGATGATGTGGTCATCCACCCCTCTACTTGGTTGGACCACCTGTTCCACTTGGGGGAGGTTCTGAAGGAACTCCGGAAGGCCGGGCTGACAGCCAACCCCAAGAAATGCCACCTAGGGCTGACCAAGGCACAGTACCTGGGCTACCGTACTGGCCGAGGTATGCTGAAGCCACAAGCAAAGAAAGTCAAGGCAGTGAAGGACTACCCCCGGCCCACATCAAAGAAACAGGTACATGCCTTCTTGGGGTTGGTGGGGTATTACCACAGGTTCGTGCCTAACTTCTCCTCTGTAGCTTCTCCTCTCTCAGACCTTACGGAGAAGGCCCAGCCGGATCAGGTAAAATGGTCTACAGAGGCAGAGCAGGCATACGGAGGCAGAGCAGGCATTCCAAGCCCTAAAGGAGGCCCTCAATAGCGCCCCAGTGTTACACAACCCAGACTTTGCCCTCCCAATCACCGTACACACAGATGCCACCAAGACCAGGCTGGGCACTGTTCTCTCGCAGACCTTCGATGGAGAGGAACACCCAGTCCTCTACATCAGTCGAAAGTTGTCCCCAGCTGAGAGGAAGTATGCGGCCGTGGAAAGAGAGGCCCTGGCGATAAAGTGGGCCATCAAGGAGCTGCAATACTACTTGGCCGGTCGGCACTTCGTCCTGGTGACAGACCACGCCCCACTGCAGTGGATGGCCAAGGCCAAGGACACTCACACCAGGGTAACCCGATGGTTCCTCTCGTTGCAGGATTTCTCTTTCCCGGTCCAGCACCCACCATGGGAATGCAGATGGCCTCTCGCGACGGGATGTACTGTGGGCCCAACACACGATGGCAGTGGGGTAGGAGCTGGGGGGGGTACTGTGGCGACAGGCCGGTGGCCGGCGTACAGGAAACAAAGATCACTCCTCCTGCGACTGCCGCGGTGCCCCTGAAGAGACAGCTCCACTTCAGCGCCACCAATGTTTTGGACAGCTGGAGACCACGTGGCGGCGGGGCGGGGCTGCCAACACACCCACGGCTCGTGAATGGTGCGCCGCACAGAAGAACTCCACCATCCAGCAGGTGAGGGAAGAGTATAAAAGGGTGATATTCCACTCACAAGAGAAAGAGAAGTATCTCCATGCATGTGCACAAGTCTCTGGTGTGTTTTAGACAATTTTTGCAACGAGTACATGTCTGCTAATCGCTGTTGTGTGTTTTTTTGGTTTCAGACGACTTTGACACGAGTGAAGGCTCGGCCCCCTGGCTGTAACCGCAGACGGCTGAGACCCTCACTGCCCGATCGCACTTCAATACACACGCGCACCCGCACTCCCCTCACAGACTGTCTTAAATAAAGATTTCTCCATGAATAACACTAAAACGGCCTCCTGTGTGTCTGTGCTCTGCCCACCGCTGGCTAAATTCCCTACACATGTTTATGACTTAATATGATACGTTTCACATGTTTATGACTTAATATGATCCTATGACATGTATCACATATTTATGACTTAATATGATATGTTCCACAGGTTTATAACTTAATTCGATTTGTTTCACGTTTAAGACTTAATATGACATTTTTGTGACTTAATATGATATGTTTCACATGTTTATGACTTAAAATGATATTATGATATGTTTCACATGCTGGTGACTTAATTCGATGTGTTTCAAAGGTTTATGACTTAATATGATATGTTTCACATGTTTATGACACAATATGAGATGTTTCACATGTTTATGACCTAATATGATATGATATGTTAAACATGTTTACGACTCAGTATAAGATGTTTCACTTGTTTATGACTTAAGATACGTTTCACATGTTTATGACTTAATATGATACTATGACTTGTTTCACATGGTTATGACCTAATATGACTTGTTTCACATGGTTATGACTTAATATTATGTGTTTCACATCTTTATGACTTAATATGACGTTTCACATGTTTACGTCTTAATATTATACAATGACGTGTTTCATATGTTTATGACTTAATATGACATTTTACATGTTTATGACATTAAATGATATTATGTTTCTCATGTTTTTGACTCAAAATGAGATGTTTCACGTGTTTATGACTTAATTTGATACTATGACGTGTTTCACATGTTTATGACTTAATATGATGTGTATCACATGCTTAAGATTTAATATATGTTTCACATGTTTATGACTTAATATGATACTATGACGTGTTTCACATGTTTATGACGTTTCACTTGCTTATGACTTAATATATGTTTCACGTTTGTGACTTAATTCGATGTGTTTCAAATGTTTATGACTCAATATGATATGTTTCACGTTTATGACTTAATATGACGTGTTTAACATGTTTATGACTTAACCCTCTTACCCCTAAGTTCCCACAGTATTATGTCCCATAACCCTATATTCCCCAGAGAAACAGCACGCCAACCCTGAGTTCCTGGGCCAAAATCAACATTTTAATTTTAACATTTTTAGGCCTTGAAACAACTTATAATAATGTATTTGTGTAATATTACTTTGAAAATGAAGCAGTTCAGTGTTTTTACTAAACTTAGAGCACAATTCTTAACTAGAGAAATGACGAAAAAATGCTCGCTAAAATCCTTATACTCATTTAGAAGTACCATACGAGCATCAGCGTGGTCAATGCCTTTATTAATAATAAATAAATGCATTTTAGCTCCAAAAGTCAAGTTTCTGGTGATAATCAGACCAGCAGGTAGTGTTTTCACGAATGCACAGAGATGGTCAGGTTATGACTCCAGACCCCTGCAGTGTCAGTCGCAGTGGTTGATGCTGAAGATGAAGACGGATCAGGGTCTGAATCAGGAGAGATTGCGTCTCTATCAGTTTCAGTTTCTAGAATCCTCGCTCTCACCTGTGTGACTGTGTATGTTTTCTTTTTTTTTCACTGTTTTAGATGTACCTGTGTTCACTGTAGGTGTAACTTTAGCTGGAACACGAATAGCTTTTCACTTTGGCATTTTTAGTTCACTTCTACTATTACACCAATATTCACACTTTGATCAGCTTCACCGTAATGCCGGCGTAATAACGTAATCACGTCGTGACATCATCAACCTTCCGGGTCAAAAAATAATAATTAAATAAGTAAGGAATCATAGCAGAGTAATGCCGGTACACCGGCCTTACAGGGATAACGTTTACACTGTAAATCCTCTATATCGGCCTTACGGGGATTTGGCATAGACGACCAAGCCGGTCTATCGTCCTTACGGGAATAGATCAAAGACGGGCAAGCCGGTTTTTCGGCCATACAGGGTAAGAGGGTTAATATTACGTTTCACTTGTTTATGACTTAATATGATATGTTTCACATGTTTACACATCATAGACATATCAACCATGTTTCACATGTTTATGACTTAATACGATATGTTTCATTTGTTTATAACATAATATGATAGTATTACGTGTTTCACGTTTGTGACTTATGATACTACGACTTAATATGATATGTTTCACATGTTTATGACTTAATATGACGTGTTTCACATGTTTGTGACTTAATATGATGTTTCACATGTTTATGACTTAATACGATACTTGAAACATGTCATATTAAGTCATAAACGTTAAACGTGATTACGTTTCACGTTTATGACTTAATATGACGTTTCACGTTAATGACTTATGATACTATGACGTGTTTCACATGTTTCTGACTTAATATGACATGTTTCACATGTTTATGACTTAATATGATTTGTTTAACATGTTTATGACTTAATATGATACTATGCCGTGTTTCACATGTTTATGACTTAATATTACATTTCAAATGTTTATGACTTAATATGATACTATGACGTGTTTCACATGTTTATGACTTAATATTACGATTCAAATGTTTATGACTTAATATGATACTATGATGTGTTTCACATGTTTATTACTTCAGTTTACATGTTTCACTTGTTTATGACTTAATATGCTACGTTTCACACATGGGTGCTCTTCATGCGTTGAAAACACTATACAGCGAGTTTCAAGCTTCTGGGATCAAAGGAAAGTCATTTCTTTCAAACCCCATATATTCTCTTGCGTGTCGTGTTCTAATATGACATTTTTCATGTTTATGACATAATCCAGCTCACTGGTGTTTTAAGTATTTTAATTTTTTTTTTTCTGTGGTATTTAAAGTATTGTCCTGTTTCTTCCTGAGATACCGCTGTGGTAGTTAAGATGTATCCCCACAGGTATGCTTGGTCAAGATATATTAAGAGTTTAGGTATGTTTTATGTATTTTTTCTTCCTGATGTACCGCGGTGGTCTGCAAGAGTTACCCAACAGAGGTCTGCTTGGTCAGGAAAAGATAGGGTTTAGGTAGATACGGATAAGGGAATATTGGTCTAACAATATTGTGTGTGGACTTGTATGAAAGGACAAGTGAATGTGGATTTAAGTTGCTGTAGTATTATATTAACCTGTAGACTATGTTATATAAATGTGTAGACTATATTGCATAAATCTGTAGATGCGGGTGTATTACCAGTTGATTCCCCTGCGATCGCCTCTATCTAATACATATCGTTTGTATAACTATTATATAATTGCATAACTCTTACAAGGTCCGAAGTGTGTCTGGTACATCATTCTCAGTTGGGCTTATATATCAGCTCCTAGTCCAAACAGGATTTGATCTCATATGTGTACCATTACCACCTCGGAAGACGAAGATAAGGGACATTCCAACTGTAAAGGTATATAGATATTATTTATGTCGAGGGCGCTTTAAAGAAAAAGAGTGTTTGATGATTTCCCATTTGGCAACCTATTGAGAAAGTGCGAGATCATAGATTAGTGTAAACTGAGTGCAGTAAAGCAAACAAGAATAGAAACGACAGAGGTTGAGGTTCAGGCCAAAGGAAAATCCCTAAATGACACTGCTCCAAATTATAAAGGCATTGAGGAAGACAACAGTGTAGAGCATATCATAATTTCACTGAGTGTGAATGGCACAACAGGATTTACTTGCAGAGACTAGAGGAATAAGGACATATTTTTAGGATGAAAGAATATTTAAAGACAAAAGTGGGGTTGAAAGATAGCAATCAGATCAGTTAATTGCAGCTAAATTGTGGAATATAACTAGGTGGGGCAATTGATTTACAAATTGAATTTCCCAAGGGAAATTCCCTATTGGGCTGAAATGCTGAGAAAGCTCTGGACCCCTAGGCTGCTTAGTACAATACTGCGAAGGTTAGTGGAGGATCCAAGGTCAACTAGGGCTGCCATCCCTTAATTTGAATTTATAAAAAACCCAGATAACGAAGACAATGAACCGTTAGTAGATCCATTTCACTATAAACATAGCCAGTACAATTATTGCTCAGGATTAACTGCAATAGCTACAGTAGACCTCAGGAAGGTAGAGTGGGAAAAGGGATCTACTGTACTAGTAGACAAAATCAGTTTGCTCACGGAAAGGTACCAGAGAAAGATCCCAGTAAGGCCAGTACTGCCAGCTAAACAGATAAATGTTCATTTAGTTTGATAAGACCCAATCAAAATCTAGGGGAACGAAGGTTGTGTCATGGGCAAACTGAAAAAGTCTGGCCAGTCAACGCTGGCAGACATAGTGGTGGCTAAACATAAAAATGATGAAAAGTATATCAGAAAGTGCATGATAAAATGACATGACAGGACTCAAAGGGTGTTGCAGTGGCTTAAGGAAGGGACATTTGCATAAAAAAGTGTAAAGAAGTGAGAGAAATAATGAGACTTTGGAGAGTAGGGAAAATGATGACAAGACTAGGGGAAAGAGAGTAAAGAAGCTAAAGGTGCTAAGTTGGTTTGAAGAGGAAAGAGTGAGAAAGAGAGAGGAAGCAGTAAAGAAAGTAGTGCAAGATGAGAAGGAAGGGAAAAGAAAGCAGGAGAGAGAAGGGCATGAAGAGGAAAGACCCCCACCTCATGCAGAGCACAGGGAACAGGAAAGGTTGTATCTGGTAGTTCAAAGAGATGGAGAATGGATGGTGATGGAGGGAGAAGAGCAGATAGAGAGGAAAATAGCAGGAAGAATAAAGGTATTGAGAGAGGAATAAGAAGGTGAGGGAGAATCAGTAAGTGGCCAGAGCAGAGTTGTAGAAAGCTTAAATGTCTAATCAGGTACAAGGAGAGAACTTGAATTGAGAGAATTAAAGGAGGGAAGTAATAGCTACCTGAGGAAGATAGGGGTACCCACCAGCATGCCATCAACTCCAGCAATGAAATAAGAAAGGGATACTCAGCCAACAATGCAGCAACTTACTGGAAGGGCTCTCCACACAGCCAGGAAACAGAACAGCACCAAATAGTACTGCAGAGATGAGCAAAAGAATGCTATAAGCAGAGAAAAAAGAAACCAGAAACCAGGTGGATGGCCACCCACAAGAGACAAGATCCGGAAGAATAGTCAGACAACCCCAGAGGTATGGAAGAGAAAACAAGCAGCTGTTGCTAGCAGTGATAGAAGAATCAGAGGCGAACCAGTGCTCCCTGATGGTTAAAGTAGGAGGAGTGCTGTGGACATTCATGGACATGACAGGACTGGCAAGTCAACTCCCAGATATATGTTAAGGAGGACAAAAATGGATAACTAAGTTTGAAGAAAAAACAACTGGCAGTAGGGGACATTAAGGCCATATTAGCACAAGTGGCAGGAAAAAGCAAAGCTCCCGAGATATTAGCAGATGCAGGACTGAGGAACGTGATGGTCACAGAGAGAGGAGACGACCCGGCCTTTGGGGTATACATAAATCAAGTATGGGATGCCATACCAGAAGCATACCCTACCAAGATGGACCCAGTTATATATATACAGTTATACACAACAAAGTGCAGGCCTCAATGCAGACCCCGATAAAGGAAGCAGCAGTGATGGTACCTACTGTACCCAAACAACCTCAAGCAGTACAGACCTATGCACTACCTCCACAGGTCCCAGGGTAATATCCAGTTCAGCCTCAGATGTACATGCAGCAGCCTGGTCTGGCACCAGTGGCCCAATTGGAGTTGAAGATGCCTAGAGAACCGGAGGGGGAACACATGCATTACGTCCCCACACTGCATCCAAGACAAGAACCGACAATCATTGTGTCTATCAATGGCATGAAACCAGCCCCATTTATGATAGACACAGGTGCCACATTCTCATGTATAGGCCAGGAAGGCTCCGGACACCCTCTCTCTCACAACTCAATAAAAACTACTGGCTTGGGAACAATACAAGTATTGAGATTTATGGAGCCACAAACACTGACAGTTCAAGACACCAGGACAGTGGCACCACTTCTCCATTCACCAAAATCCCCAGCAAACCTACTCAGCAGAGATCTACTGTGCAAACTCGCAGCAAAAATACATTGCAGTCTCACAGGACTGTGGGTAACCTTTCCAGACAAAACCTCAGTAGGACAACACCTACTGACAGAGGAAAACAAAAAAATGAGACATGATACAGTGTACTGGCTGGAATATACTGATCCAAATTCATCTGAACTGAAAGAATCTGAAATGGAAATCTGAAATAGAAATCTGAAATGGAAAATGTGGATACAAGGAATGAGACCAGACTGCAGAGAAACAAGAAGCCCCTACACTGTACAACGTACTTTGATCAAGACAGCAAAAATTAGTATGGGCAGCTGTGGAATGAAAATGGAGCAAAGATTATCAATGGATATCAACGGATGTGGTGATAGGACCACAAGGAGTGGCTGTCATGGCACTCTTGAAAGAACTTAAAGGACTGGCATCATGTGCCGGAAGGTGCCCCACACATCTCTCTCATGGTAGCAGAAGGATTTGAGTCCAACGATTTAGGGCCTATGGTTAGAGAGGCAGCACGGGTCAGGGAGTGGAAACCTACTAGTAATCCATATTTACACACCTCACCAGACAACAAGTACACAAGCATTTCACAAACAGGAGTAGATAGCATGATAGCTACACACATGGATAGAGAGGCACATGCCGTTGTCACTGCATACACCTGCCAACAGAAGCTGACAAGGAGGAAGATGAAACATTGCTGAAAAGTGTGTGACACCTTGCGGACAAAACACCAGACAGATATAGGGTTAGTCAAATCAGCAGGACAGGTGAAAATAGAAAATAAACCTAATGTTAGTTTACCCTATCAGAAACAATACCCTTTGACCACACAGACTAGGGAAGGAATCAGACCTACAATTCAGAGACTTCTGGAAGCAGGCATCCTGATCCCAAAAAAAAGTCTGTGTAATACTGCCATATTTCCTGTCAGGAAGCCCAATTCTGAAAAATGGAGACTTGTACATTATTTACATGCAGTTATCAGGATTGTACAGGCAGAAACACCCATAGTACCTAATCCTCACACTCTCTTGTCGAACATCCCTGAGGATACTAAGTGTTAATAGACTTGTGTTCAGCTTTCTTTAGTATACCATTACACCCTGATTCAAGGCATTTGTTTGGATTTACTTATCAAAATTACTTTTCAGTGGATGTGACCTGGTACCGAGAACTTGAAAAGTACAACATCTGCTTTTTCTGCATAGAAAAAATTCCGGTTGTAGAAGCGTTTGACCCAATATTAAATCTTTTCATGTTCTAAAGTTTTTTCTAATCTCTCCAAATTAGTTTGAACCATTTTCGGTGCATTAGGACAAACAGTCATAGTTCAACGCTCATACACTGTATTTGACATACAGAGTATTTAAAGAGAAAAATTAAGAGGGTGGTTGTGGTCTTCTTCTAAAAACTTATGGTGTATATAACACCACCTACTGGGATGGAGCATTTTAGATTTCTTTATTCTGATTGGTCAGGGAGTATCTTCTGTGTGTGTGATATTTGTGGGTGGAAAAATTGTGTGTGTATGGAAATCATTATTAATCATTTACCTATGACCTTATTATTTATTTATTATTAAATAATTTATTAATATATTTTTTTTTACTTATGTCTACAGGTGTGTGGGAATAAACCAGATTCGGTTTTAAAGTGTACTATCAACATTAATCAGTGTTATGGTGTGTGGGAACACACCAGATCGGAGTTATTTATATGTTGGAACAAACCTAACATTCAACAACATTCAACATTCATCTTTAACTCATCTGTCAAGTTAAATTTGATTGGATTAATCTATGTGAAGAAACACACCTATTATTAATCATTAACCTACACCTGTCAAAATAAGAATGATTGATGATGACCTTTTGACCTATAACGGCCAAGATAAGGGTTGATTTTTAGGACATACACCTGTTTGATAACTTATACCA